>NW_006409054.1:309152-310085 GCF_000296735.1 Chrysochloris asiatica | reverse complement strand
TGCTCATTCTTTACTGTCCTGCTCATTCTTTACTGTCTTGCTCATTCTTTACCCTCCTGCTCATTCTTTTCTCTACTTCCCCCTCTCCTGCTTTCATTCTTCTCCATTCTTTTCTCTCCTCTCCTGCTTTTCCCCTCTATTCTTCTTCCTACATGCTTTATTCTTCCTCTTCTCCTCTACCCACCTCTACTTACTTTCTATCTTACATGCTTTATTATTCTACTTCTTATTCTCCCCTATTCCTTCTTCTTCATTTTCTCTACTTTTCCTCTTCCTACTCTCTCCTTTTTCTTATTCCTTCCATTCCTTCTTCTCTACTTACCTTCCTCTCTCTCTCACCTCTGCCTCTCCTCTCCTTATTTCTGCCTCTTTATTCTATCTTACAACCCCCTTATATACCGTTACAAAAAACGTTGCTTTCATAGTAATCAATGTCCTCAAAATACAATCTATTCTGGAGCACAATCTTCATGGTTTACAACCCTTAGATTTACAACAGGGATGGGAAGTTACAGCAAAGAGACATTATCTCAAGGCATAGGAGGCATTCTGCCGCCTTGAAAACTTTTAGTTAAACATTTGTTCCTACATAAATCTATTCTTTTCTCTGAGAAGCAAGTTAACCTTTACATATGTTTCTTGACATTTGTTAGTCAAATCTTAAGTCATCAATCCTAATTGTCGGGTGCAATTACACTTCCTTAACTCCCTCCATACACTATCTGTTTATAGCCTACAAAAATATCACTTATCAGAACATTTAAAAAAACTGAGGCTATGAAAACAATTGCCATATTTTACTGATTAGACTTCTTATTTATGTAACTGTAAATTCTCATGTTGTTGTTGTTGTTGTCAGGTGCCATCGAGTCGGAACTGACTCATAGCGACCCCATGCACAGCAGAACGAAACAATGTCCGATCCTGGGCCAA
>NW_006409054.1:305801-308482 GCF_000296735.1 Chrysochloris asiatica | reverse complement strand
AAAATCTAAAGTAAAGGGATACTAATAAAATCATGAATAAATCAGAGAATGATTCAAAAGGAAAAAATTAACTAGGGGCCTGTGCATAGAATATTTCTTTGTGTCTCTGCCATCCAAAGGAAAATAATGCATTATTGCTTTGTAAAAACAATGAATTCTTCTATGTGCAGGGTCCCCGTGTCTCATTTATTTATTTTAATTCTTCAATTAATATATCTCAATTTCCTCATTTTAATTCCTTAATTATTATGGCGCCTGCCAAAAACTGATGATTTGTCCTGTAAACTTTCACTCAATTCACAATAAAAACATTACAAAAAAAAAAGTCCTGAGGGAGGAGCTACAGTTGGAAAGTGATGTATAAAAGATGTGTGTGACCATAAGGGACATTTTGAACTGGTGCCTCTGTGATCAGGAAGAGCAGCTAGAGACTCTCACTTTCAGGTTTGGAAAAAACAGAGGTGAGGAAGAGGTGCTTGGGGATGGCGAGTAGCCAGCTAGAGTGAGGAGTATAGGGAAGGATCCCAGGCTCTGTGCACCAACTGCTGCATTGCCACCACCTCCCTTCCATACATAGGAATTGTGTCCTGCATTCATAGTATTCACATCTGAGGAGCCTTTCTAAGGTATTGAAGGGCAGTGTGCACAGTAGTTCCCAAAATGTGGACTTGCACATCTCTGATGGTACAGGAGATGATGATTTTATGTAGAACAGGATAATTATCTTAATCACAACACAATTATGACAATATTCCTCCACCTCCATTGGAAAGAACCATGTGATTAACCAGAGGTTAGAAATTGTGGAAAAGAGAGAAGGAGGAAAGAAGAGGGATCCCATGGGAGTGAGAGATAAGTGAGGGAATCTCCAGTGAGAAATGTCTACCTGGGCCTGATCTGAGACAGAGATTCTTCCCCTGAAGGCATGGAAGGAGGACGTGCAGGAAGTTCCAATGAAGGGAAGCCAAACCATTTTGGCAGGAGGACTCCTGGGCATAAACGCTGGCTCTCTCAAGTTTTCCCTGACTTTTCCTTTGTGAGGCCCCTCTCCCTCTGGCCAAAGAATTCTGCCTACCCTCAAATGTACTCCCTACTGAGAGCAGAGAGATAGTCAGAAAGTGGATAGGGAACAATCAAAGAGACCTAGAAAATGAGTCAATGAAAATGGCAGTCAGGGGCTTTTGGGTTAGTGGAAGCTGGAGGATATATAATTATATAGATGGGCATGTGAATGTATGAAGCACAAATCTAGCAAAACTGGAAGTCATCAAAAATGAAATGGAATACATAAACATCAGTATCCTAGGCATTAGTTAGCTGAAATGGACTGATATTGGCCATTTTTAATATGACAATCACTTGGTCAAAAAAAAACATTTCAAGACCTATCTTGAAGTACAATGATGTCTGTGATAGGGTAATATTCATGGCCCTTCAGGAAGATCAGTTAATGCCACTATTGTTCAAATTTATACACCAACCACTAAAGTCAGTGATGATAAAATTGAAGAATTCTACTAACTTCTACACTCTGAAATTGATCAAGCGTGAATCAAGATATATTGATAATTACTGGTGATTGAATGCAAAAGTTGGAAACAAAAGAGAAGTTAAAAAAATATATGGCCTTGGTGATAAAAATGAAGCTAGAGATCACATGATAGAATTTTGCAAGACCCATGATTTGTAATGGAAAATACCTTTTTTTTTTAAACAACATAAAAAATGATTATACACTTACAATAGCCATCCAAAGGATGAAATACATAGGAATAAATCTAACCAGAGAAAAAAAAGGACTTATACAAATAAAACTACAAAACACTACTACAGGAAACCAAAAGAGATTTACAAAAATGGAAGAATATACCATGCTTATTAATAGGAAGACTCAGCATTGTGAAAATGTCAATACTACCCAAAGTAATCTACAAATATAATGCAATCCACTCCAGATTCCAACATTTTTAAAGAGATGGAAGAAATTATTACGAACTTTATATGGAAAAGAAAGAGACCTTGGGTAAGTAAAGCACTGCTTAAGAAGAACAAAGTTGGAGGTCTCTCACTCCCTGGTTTCAATATTTACTACACAATCGCAGTGGTCAAAACAGCCTGGTACAATGAAAGATACATAGATCAATGGAACAGAATTGAGAACCCAGAAGTGAATCCATTCACATACAGTCAACTGATCTTTGACAAAGGGCTAAAATACATTAAATGGGGAAGAGATAGTCTCTTCAACAAATGGTACTGGCAAAATTGGAATTGATTTGCAAAAGAATGAAACAGGACCCATATCTCACACCATATGAAAAAACTAACAAAACATGGATTAAAGACCTAAATGTAAATCTCAGAACTATAAAGATCATCAAGGAAAAAATAGGGACAAACTTAGGAGGTCTAATACATGGCCTACAAATACTATCAAACATGTCAAAACACACACACAGAATAGAGGACAAAATAAATGACTGGGACATACTAAGAATTAGAAATTTATGTGCATCAAAAGAATTCACCAAAAAGGTAAAAAGGAAGCCTACAGACTAGGAATTTTTTTTTTTTTTTTTTTACAATAACATATCAGACATGGGACTAATCTCTATAATTTATAGGAAATTACAACTCCTTTATTTATTTATTTATTTTTAATGCTTTATTGTGAATTATGT
>NW_006409054.1:295790-305570 GCF_000296735.1 Chrysochloris asiatica | reverse complement strand
TCTGCTCTTCTTCTTTGATGGTCCCAGGGACCTCTGCTCCTAGACTGCAAGGTTAGTCACTCCCCTCCCTTTGCCCCAAAACATCCACCTTTACATTTCCAGCCCTCACCATCAATCCTGATAACAATTATTCGCTATTGTCTGACAGAGACCTATCCGCATCTCCTTTCATCAACCCTGACTAAACAGAATGGATACTACTCAGTGGAGATTCTACCATGCTTCACACCCTCTGGATATAGGTTACCTCTTGAAAGCTTGTAAGCCAGTCACTTCTTGCCTCTGTAGTCACCCCAACACCCATTCTGGGTAGCCAATGTCCAACTTGTCCATCCATGTCCTCTCCGTGTGCAGGAGGTGGGAATGATCCTCACTGAAGATTTGTTCACTCTTTTGAACTATTGCTTCCATAGGTGTGTATCAAGTTCATCAAATTGTATCAGATTATCCTTTTCCCCCCACTTCTTTCTTCTTCTGTTTGAGCTCTGATCATTCAGCCATTGAAGCCAGGTCAAGTGGGTATTATCTGCAAGTGTGGGTGTATTTATGCATGTGCCCTCTCCTCTTATCAGCTGGACGCTTCACTCTCCACTCTAGTCTTCTGTGGCTATGTCGCTGACTCTGGGTCCAAGAGTCCCCTGGACTTGGCACACTGCTGGCCAACCAGGTCTCCATCCGGGTTCACAGGAATCTGTTGAGCATTGTAGGGCTTAGCTTGCAGCTTCATTGCTGTTTTTCCCTCGCTTCCCCTTATCAGTGATGAACGTGATCACCAATCAGAGTATGCATTCCCATTTAGCCTTAGTCTTAAAAGGGGGGTTGCCTTGAGGGGGACCCGACCACTTGCCTTGGTCAAGGGGCAAGCCACTTGTTTGTTCTTGTAGTGATCAGTTGACTTGACTATATTGTTCTGTATTTTTCCTGTCAGTCTTTCTTTCAGGAAGTATCTTCTGTTCTTCTGGACACTCCAGGCTGGTTTGTTTGCCCTTTGAAGTGGCCATTTCCCCTCAGCAGATTCTGGATGCTGTTCAGGATTCCACCTATAGTCTTGTGTAATGCAGAGGCTCCACAGGGAGCCTCCTCCACTGGGCACATTGTATCCTCATTTTAGGTATTCCAATCTGTTATAGGCAGAAGACTGACTTACAACTTTCTATGGTGGTATTTCTGGCTATTCCTTTCTCTCCCCCTCCAGTGTCTATTTTATAGCAATATGTCAGGGCAACGAAGATTCAACAGACAGCCAAGCATCTTAACATTATTTTCCCCCTTTTCCCCATTAAACCATGTCTCAATCTCTGTATCCCAGAGCCCTGTTGTTCCAAGGTTTTGCATACATCATTATTTGCCTCTGTCCCACTTCAGCTTCACATTCATCCTATCGTATTTCGTTTCATTGCAATGATTAAAATCTCCTTCATGTATCATCAGATAACCAAAGGATAAACCCCACAGATCTGCCCATCCCCCTCGGCTGTCAGCAAACAGCTCCTCTCCCTCCCTGAGTCCGGTGTCTCCAGCCATTCCATCTGTCCATGCCATCATAGTCCCCCCATCATTTTGGGTCTGGGCAGTTTCCAGTCCCCTCCCCAAGGTATTCCAGTTAGTTATAGGCTGGATCTAGGTCCACATGTTTTCTGTTGTGATGTTTCTGGCTATCCATTCCGTCCCCCCCACCAAGTGTCTATTTCACAATGGTAGGCAAAGGAGACCAAGATTCAAAGGCCAGCCAAGCATCCCAACATTATTCCCCTCTTTTCCCCCTTTCAGGCCATGCCTCAATCCCTGTATCCTGAAGCCCTGTTATTCCAGGGTTGTGCATACCTCATCATTTAGCTCTGTCCCACCTAGCCCATGTGAACCTGACCAACGGTTCTCCTGTGCGCCTTGTTCTTCTTTTTCCCCTCCCCCTCCTTGTATATAGCCAGTCTTCCACCCACTGCCCCCACTCCCAGGCTCTCCTGTGTCTATTCCATACCCTGTGCTCTTTCTTCCCTTCCCTCCCTCCCCACCTCTCATCCCACACATACCAGTTATTAGCACTTATATATATCGATTGCCCCCCCCCCCACTTTTGGGTGGGCTCTTTTCATAGTCTTTTACAATAATAGTCTTATGCAGTAGTTCTCCTTTTGTGACTGACTAATTCCACTCAACATAATGTCCTCCAGGTTCATCCATATTATGCGTTGACTTGCAGCTTCCTTGTTCTTCAAGGTAGAGTAGTATTCCATTATGTGTATGTACCACAGTTTGTTTATCCATTCTTCAATTGATGGGTATTTTGATTGTCTCCATATTTTTGCTATTGTAAACAGTGCTGCTATGAACATTGGTGTGCATATATCTACTCATGTTATGGCTTGTATTTCTTGTGAGTAAATATCAAGTAGAGGAATTGCTGGGTCATACGGAATTCCAACCTTCTGAGGAAGTGCCATATTGCTTTCCAGAGTGGCTGGACCATTTTGCATTCCCACCAACAATGTAGGAGGGTCCCAGTCTTTCTGCATCCTCACCAGTATTTGTTGTCCTCTGCCTTTTTTATCTTTGCTGTTATTGCTGATGTGAGATGATATCTCATTATTGTTTTGATTTGCATCTCTCTGATGGCTAGTGATTGTGAACATTTCTTCATATGTGTGTTGGCTGCCTGGATCTCCTCCTTGGTGAAGTGTCTGTTCATGGCCTGTGTCCATTTTTTAATTAGGTTATTTGTCTTTTTCTTATAGAGGTGTTGTACTTTCCTACATATTTTAGAAATGAGTCCCTTATCTGATGTGTCATTGCAAAAGATTTTTTCCCATTCTGTGGGTTCCCTTCTTACTCTTTTGGTGAAGTCTTTTGATGCACATAAATTTTTAATTTTAGTATGTCCCACTCATCTATTTTGTCTGTTTTTGTTTGTGTACTTTTCAAAATGTTTGGTAGTCTGTATATGCCCTGAATTAGTGCCCTCACATTTTTCCCTATTTTTCATTGATGACCTTCATAATTTGGGGATTCACATTTAGATCTTTATTTAATTCATGCTGAGTTCGTTTTTGTATAGGGCATGAGGCAAAGGTCTTTTTTCAGTCTTTTACATAACTCTTTCCAGTTCTGCCAGCACCATTTGTTAAGAGACTGTCTTCTCCACATGCAATATGCCTAGGCACTTTGTTGAAAATCATTTGGCTGTACGTGGTTGGGTTAATTTCTCGATTGTCAATTCTGTTCCATTGATCTATGTATCTTTCATTGTACCAGTACCAGACTGTTTTGACCACTGTAGCGAGGTAGTAAATTTTTAAATCAGGGAGTGAGAGACCTCCAACCTAGTTCTTCTTTTTAAACAGTGCTTTGCTTATCCTGGGTCTCTTTCCTTTCCGTATAAAGTTAGTAATTGTCATTTCCATCTCTTTGAAGAATGTTGTTGGAATCTGGCTTGGGATTGCATTGTATGTGTAAATTGCTTTGAGCAGTATTGAGATTTTCATGATGTTGAGTCTTCCTATCCAGGAACATGGTGTGTCCTTCCACTTCTGTAGGTCTCTTTTGGTTTCTTGTAGTAGTGTTTTATAGTTTTCTTTGTATAAGTCCTTTGTTTCTCTGGTTACATTTATTCCTAAATATTTCATTCTTTGTGCGACTATTGTAAATGGTGTTGCTTTCCTAATGCCCTTTTCATCACTATCGTTGTTGCTATAGAGAAATCCAACTGATTTTTATATATTGATCTTATACCCTGCCACTTTGCTGAATCTTTTGATAAGGTCTAGTAGTTTTTTTAATGAATGTTTGGCGTTTTTGATGTATGGGATCATATCATCTGCAAATAAGGAGAGTTTTTACTTCCTCTTTGCCAATTTGAGTACCTTTCATTTCTTTATCATGCTGTATAGCTCTGGCTAAAACTTCCAGCACAATATTGAATAGGAGTGGTAATAAAGGGCATCCCTGTCTAGTTCCTGTTCACAGAGGGAAGACTTTCAGTTTCTCTCCATTGAGAATGATGTAGGCTGTTGGTTTTGTATATATGCTCTTGATTATGTTGAGGAATTTTCCTTCAATTCCTACTTTGTTGAGTGTTTTTATCAGGAATGGATGTTGGATTTTGTCAAATGTCTTTTCTGCATCAATAGATGAGATCATATGGTTCTTTTTTCTGCTTCCTCTTCTATCTTAGCAGTATTGAGAGATTTGGCTTCCATCTCTTCTGTTCTGCTCCTTTCCCCTTTCAGTGTATTGTCCATTTCTGATATCTTATTATCAATCATCTGGACATCTTTTTGCAGGTTTGAATTGTTTCCAATGCTGTATCAATTTTATTTGATTTCTCCTGTAGTACTTTCCTGACTTCTTCCTTGTTTTCCTCCACTCCTTTTCAAAGCATTTGAATTTGTTTCCATATCATTCTTCTCAATTCTTTCTCAGGCATATCCAAAACCTGCTCTTCCTCCTCTATATAGCCTTTCTCTGTTTCCAGCTCATTTTCATCAGCTACTCTCTTCTGTTTGGGGACATGTTTCGATATCGATTGTTTCTTCTTATTCATCATGATAGTTATGTTGAGGGTTTTCTGTTTTTGTTTTTTTAAGCTTGAGTGAATGTTTGTTGTTTGTTGTTGAACTTACTGGGTGTCTCCTGGTGAATATGATCAGGATAGGCTTGCTTTCCTTTTGCATGTAATGCTTGGCGGGTATTTTGGGGTCTTGTTTCAGTGGTGGAATATTATGGGGTATGCTAATAGCTTGGCTATATGGCCACAACTGCTGTCTCTTCTTGGGTAATGTAGGGAGAAAAAGATTCCAACTCCAGGAAAGGTATGTGGTCAAAAGAACCAAAAGCAGAAGTAATACAAATGCATAGACAAAAATCACCCCTTTGGAACAGAAAATGAAACTGTGGTTGACTGTCCCAAGCTACACTGTCAGTATGGGATCTTTGCAGAGTATAGGACCTTAGGTGGAATCCTGAGCCCCACCCAGAACCTTCTGAGTTAGAACATTTCCACTTGAAAAGACATACATACCAACCCAGAATGGCTAAAAGAAGAGAATATACTTTTTGAAAGAAAAACCAGCAGCAAAAAAAGCAGACTGTTTGGCTGTTAGAATATAAAGCAAGCTTTTTTATTTGGGGGCACCAAGGCAAAAAGTCAGCATATCAGGAAAACCACCTTCTAAGACTGAATCTCAAAGGGAATCTATGAGCAACCTAGTATGCTCTCTGGTGATTGCTCTGGTCTATCTGTGAGTGGAAGTGAGGGAAAATGTAACAATGAAGATACAGGCTGAGTTTAGTCTTGTTCCATAGACACCCATTAACCTTGAGATGAGAGAGAGAAGAAAGGCTGTCTGGTCTGAAATTTTGGGAGGTGTGTAAACTCCTGAGCCGATGGACACTGACCTAACAACTGGGTGGCTAGAGCAGAGAGTGAACTGGTAAGGTGGTCTGAAGTGTGGGGAAGACTGCATGAACTCCCAAATTTGCAGATAGTACCCATTTGACTTAACTTGGATGAATAGCTGACCAGGAACTCAACCAGATAAAGATAAAGAAGGTTGATACTGTGTTGTTGTTGTTGTTGCTATATGCCGTGGAGTCGGTTCCAACTCATAGCAACCCTGTACAGGGTTTCCAAGGCTGTAAATTTTTATGGAAGCAGAAAGCCTCATCTTTCTCCTGCGGAACACCTGGTAGTTTCTAACTGCTGACCTTGCGGTTCGCAGCCTGATTTGTAACAACTACCCTACCAGAGTGCCTGGTTGATACTGTGAGCAAGCATAAATTGCTACAATTTGATGAATTGTGTCTTTGCTTATGGACACGGTTGCTCAAAATTCCAGCCAAATTAGAAGGGTTCCTCATATCAAGGATCAAGCTTGTTTCCTCAGAGCAGTCACTTGATTTTGTTGTTGTTCTTAAGTGCTGTCAAGTTGGTTATGACCAATAATAACCCTGATTAGTGTTTCTGATGAGAAACTGGGAAATTTCAACTGCGAACCTTGCTTTTCAAACCAACCTTGCAATGTAGCACATCAGCCTGCATTGCCACACCAGAACTTGGCTTACAGGGGTGAAAAATTTAGACACTATCTGTGGGGGGTTATAAAGGCACAAAGTGGCTGGCTTACAAGCTTTCATAAATATGCTCAGTTTAAGATTGAGGGTGATAACATAGAATCCCCACTGAATAGTTTTCCTCTTTTCCAGATGGATCTGATGAAAGAGGATGGGGGATGATGGTGATAGGATTTTATGGTGCAATTCTTATTAAGATTAATCATGGTGGTTACAACTATAATTGTAGAAGATGTGTAACTAAAAGGGAGAGAGTAGTTAATCTTTCATTTCAGGAACAGATGAGCCCAGGACCATCAGGAAGGAAGAGTATGAGGGAAGAGTGAGATCCTACCCAGAATAGCAGCAACAGCAGAGATGGTGGCAGAGGCAATGGCATAGAGAGATAGAGCAGCTGAGGACTCTAAACCCATGGACTGAAAAGGATGTGTGCCTTCAGGTAGGAGGCTGCCATGCAAAATGTGCCCTTTGGACATTTAAATGAATATATATTTTTGTTTTGTATATGTACATGAAATATTTTTCCTTTGTTCATTTGTGAAAAATAAGATGTAAAAGGGAAGCCACAAGGAGAACTACTGTTACAGGAAGGAGAGTAGAATCATTGAGATGAAACAAAATATATTAGTGATTGCAAGTAAAGCTGATGATTTTGTCTGTCCAGTTTGACTCAATTCACAATAAAAAGTTAAAAAACAAAAAAGGTTTATACACATACGCTTCACCAGATGGAATACACAGAAATTAAATAGACTACATCTGTGCAAAAAGAAAGTAGAAAATTGCAATATCATCAGACAAAACAAGGCCAGAGCAAACTGGAACATATGATCAATTGCTCATATGTAAGATCAGGCTAAATGTGAAGAAAATTAAAACAAGTCCATGAGAACCAAAATAAAACCTTGAACATATCACACCTAAACTTAAAGATCATCTCAAGAACAGATTCGATGCATTAGTGCACTAATGACCAAAAAATAATGAGTTGTAGGATGACATCAAGAACATCAGACAGGAAAAAAAGCAAAAGATCATTAAAATAAAAAGAAAAGACCAAAATGGATATCAGAAGAGAGTCCGAAATTTGCTCTCCAGTATAGAAATACTAAAGAAAATGGAAGAAATGAGGAGGTAAAAGAGCTGAACAGAAAATTCCAAAGGGTAGTTTGAGAAGATAAAGTCAAATCCTATAATGAAGTATGCAACGATCTGTAGTTAGAAAAGCAGAAAGGAAGAACACACTCAGCATTTCTAAGCTGAAAGAACTGAGGGGAAAAAATTCAACCTTTGACTTACAAAACTGAAAGATACTTTGGGGAAAATACTGAATGATAAAGAAAACATCAAAAGAAGATTAAAGAAGTACACATAGTCACTGTACCAAAAAGAAATGGGCAGTGTTCAATCATGTCAAGAGGCAGCATATGATCAAGAGCCAATAGTACTGATGGAAGAAGCCCAAGGTGCACTGAAGGCACTGAGAAATAACAAGGCTCCAGTAACTGATAGAGCACAAATTGAAATCTTTCAACAAACTGATGAAGCACTAGACACTCATTCATCTATGCCAAGAAATTTGGAAGACAACTACATAGCCAACTTAGAGAGATCTATAAAAGTGCCCATTTGAAAGAGAGATGACCCAACAGAATGCAGAAATCATCGGGCAATATCATTAATATCACAGGCAAACAACATTTTGCTAAAGATAATTCGAAAATATCTGCAGTACATTGACAGAGAATTGCCTGAGGTTCAGGCCTGATTCAGATGAGGACAAGGAATGAGGGATATCATTACTGACGTCAGATGCATCTTGGCTTATAGCAGAGAACACCAGAAAGATTTTTACCTGTGCTTTATGGACTACACAAAGTCTTTCCACTGCATGGATCATGACAAGCTATGGATAGCTTGAAGAAAATAAGTATTTCGAATAATTAATGCTCATGTGAAACCTGTTAATAGACCAAGAGACAGTTGTTCAAACAGAACAAGGAAATACCAAAAGGTTTAAAATCAGGAAAGCTGTGCCTCAGGATTGTATTCTTTCACCATAATTATTCAGTCTGTATGCTGACCAAATAAACCAAGAAGCTGGCTAATTTGAAGAAGAATATGGCATTAGCATTAGAGGAAGAAACATTAACAAGCTACAATGTGCAGATTATACAACTCTGCTTGCTGAAAATGAAGAGGACTTAAAATACTAATAAAGATCAAAGAGCACAGCCTTTGGTATGAATTGCACTGCAATGTAAAGAAAGCAAATATCCTCACAACTGAGCCAATAAATAACATCATGATAAATGGAGAAAAGATTGAAGTTGTCAGAGACCTCATTTTACATGTATCCACCATCAACACTAATGGAAGCAGCAGTCAAGAAATCAAATGACATATTGCATTAGACAAATATGCTCCACAAGACATGTTTCTAGTGTTCAAGAGCAAAAATGTCAGTTTGAGGACTGAAGTGCACCTGACCCAAGCCATGGTATTTTCAATAGTCTCATGTGCATGTGAAAGTTGGACAATGAATAAGGTAGACTGTAGAAGAATTGATGCATTTGAATTATGGTGTAGGGGAAGAATGTTAAAGGTACCATAGACTGTCAGAAGAACAAACAAATCTGTGTTGGAAGAAGTACAACCAGAATGCTCCTTAGAAGCCAAGATGGTCAGACTTCTCTCATACTTCAGGCATAGGAGGGACCAGTCACGGGAGAAGAATATCATGCTTGGTAAAGTGAAGGGTCAGAGAAAAAAAAAAAAGAAACCCCCCAATGAGAGATGGATTGTCACAGTGGCAGCAACAATGGACTCAAGCGCAGCAACAGTTGTGACAGTGGCACAGAAGCAGGTGGTGTTTCATTCTGTTGTACTCAGAGTCACTATGGGTCGGAACTGACTCGACAGCACCTCACCACAGCACAACAATGATGAGTTAAAAACAAAAGTGGATAATGTCATATAGACCAGTAACATTTCTTATTTCTAGGTTTTAAATCATTTTTCTTAATAATTTAAGAAAAGATTTTATAGAAAGTAGTTAAGTACTGAATATGGTAACAGATAAGGTAAAAGCTGTGAAACACCCACAGAAAATGAAATACTATTCAAAAAAGAACCTATACAGGAGCTTTCTGTGTAGTCAGTGAAGTGAATCCATGGGCTATATATATAGTATTAGTTTGTGTTCCCACATTTGAGGTCATGGAATTTGAGGGGCTTCACAGACCTTAGCCTGTAAAGAGGAGACAAGAGGTTCTCAAAGATATAATGTGAACTCTGCTCTAGCACAAAGATAAATGGGAGATTAAAACTAAGAATGTCTACACCATGGAATAGGAATGCAATGAAGGCAGTCTGAGAAATATATTTAAATGCTTTGTGTATATATTTAAATGCTTAACTCAACAACAACAACAATAAAAAGTTTAGAAAGCATTTTGCAACTTTAATAAATATAACCTCCAAGGTAAAGCCATTGGCAGTTTATTCTGGCAAAACTCTACCATTAGTGATGATTTTAATCATTCTGTTAGTACTTAGGCAATTGTCTAAAAATATCACAAATACTTGTGTGAGTAACATCATATTCTCTGCATACCATTCTTTTCTATTTCAAAAGAATATGCCCATAAGGAGATCTGGTAGTATAGTGGTTACGAATCTGGCTGCTAACCTCACGGTCAGCAGTTCGAAACT
>NW_006409054.1:294342-295050 GCF_000296735.1 Chrysochloris asiatica | reverse complement strand
TGCAAAGTTGGTTTGAACTGCAAAGTTGGTGGTTCAAGCTTACCAGTAACTTCTAGGAAACCCTCTACAGGGTTGCTGTGGGTCAGAAACGACTTGACAGCACTTAACAACAACAACAACAAGGTAACTTATATTAACAAGTGGTGGTGTTCATGTTTTTGTTGTTATGTGCCATCCGGTCAAATCCCACTCATAGCAATTCTATAGGACAGAGTACAACTGCCCACATAGTGTTTTCTAGGCTTTAATCTTTATAGCAGAAGATCGCCAGGTCTTCTCTCCTATAGAGCTGTAGTGAGATCAAACCAACAACCTTTCAGTTAGCAGTGAAACACTTACTTACCCATAGCATCACCAGAGCACCTTATATTAACACAGAGAATATAGAGAGTACTTATAACTCCACAAGGACCCCAATGAATATATTTCCCATGACACTGTTAGGGGAGTGAAACCGAACAACAACAACAATCAGTCCAAGTCCAGTAAGGAGACAGGAACCATATCAGTCAATTGAAAAGATAAAATTTTAATATAAATAAAATCAACAAACAGCAAAATATTCATTCATTTAAAGGGCACATACATTACTACCTAAGGCAGACCATCTGCTAGGACACAAAGCAAGTCCCAATGAATTTTACAAGAAGCAAATTAATAAAAGTATCTTTTCTTACTACAGTGGAATGAAACTAAAATTTAATAATT
>NW_006409054.1:291220-293559 GCF_000296735.1 Chrysochloris asiatica | reverse complement strand
TCTCAAGACAAAGCTATCGTTACAAGTCCTTATCCATTTCCCAAAACAAGTCACAGTCACTGCTAAATTATTAACTCCTTAAATTCAGTTACAGTTTCAGTGGGTATTCTGTTATCATATTCTCTATAATTAACATAGCAGCCACCAACTTGTATATAAAATAATAAATTGAAGAAGAAGAAAATAGTCTATGTAAACAAATAAACACATACACTTGAGAACCAAAGAAAAAATATGGAAAGTTGTTATAGTTCTTGCTTATTTTATGTAATTGGTTCCAGAGATGATGTCTATGACTTTTCTCTTCTGCTTCCTTTTCCTTGTTTCCCCACCCTCAGCCAGAACCTCAGAGTTCTTTACCTGGTGGAGTGACTACACCTTCATTCCTGAAATGTCTGTCTCAGTACTCAGTAGTCCTGTCCCCTTGGAGATGCTGAGGTTTTCCATTTTCCTTTAACACCAATAACTGAGACAATGCTCATGTCAAGGCTCTCTGCAGTTCTCTGCTCCAGAATATTCTCCTATCCATTTACATTTTAATTTTGTTAGAAGTTCTCTTCTTTCTACATAGTGTGGACCATAAGAGGAAGCCACTTCCTTCTTCTTAATTTCCAGAATTAACATACACAGTGTGTTCACAAGTAGGAGAATTTTATAGATGATTTGGGAAAAAGAGATGTGTTTCCACTATCCAAGAATAAGTATATGAAAATTACATTTGACTCTTTCATCTTACAAGTCCAACCCCCCATGTCCCAAGAAAATTCTGAAGGTGAACACTTCCTGATCAAATTGCATAGGCCCCTCAGAATAGAGGTGGGATCCCACACTCTGTACAAAGTCCAGTTGGATAAAGCAAACTACATTGCAGAGGATTCAACCCCTCTCCTTTCATATACAAACATAAAATGCTCACAGAGTACTTTTCACAACCAAAGTAAAATAAACTTCCGCAGTCAAATTCTACTTACACTGAACCAGCTCAAATAAAAGTCAGTTTATTTCTTCTTGCTACCGGAACAAAGACATGAATCGACAATTCTCAGAGTCACCCACATGACTCCCAGTGCCATCCAGCACTCACCTCAAAGTCTTTCACATTGGGGAGTCTGAAGCTCCAAATAGAGCCATCGTGAGGGGACCCACATAAAGATAGGTCCTTATGGGGGCACAATCCTGGGGCCAGAGGGGAGTAATGGAGATTCAACCCCTGGGAGAACATCCTCACCACCAGAGCCAGATCTCAACCCCTCCTCTGGAGGACTCATTTGCTCATTCAGAGAAGAAGGCAATTTGTTAAGAAGCACAGGTGTTCCCTTGGGCCCACCTACCATGGAACAGATAGTGAGGGATGGGGTTCCTGACCTAATCATGAAATATGGAAAGAGGGTCCCAGTGAAGGAAACCTGAGAGAATGAGAAAATATGAGACCCATCAGTCATGTTGTAGAAGGAGACATCCCCACCATTGTAGTCCAGGAAAACCCCTAAGTGGGGGGAATCCTTTCTAAGACCTGGGTATGTATAAGCTGTTGTTCTTTTATTAAGAGCAGTGCAGGCATAATAGCTATCGTAAAAATATTCCACAACCCAAAACCCCTTTTCTGGGCACTGTCTTAACCACGCTTTCCTATCCACATCTTCCCTACAAACCCCCACACCCCACTTGCTTGTGTATTCATCACTGACTCTTATTTCCCAGTAATATCGCCCTGACCCAATGCCCTTGGTGCCCAACACACTGTATCTGTTGTACAGGACTTCAAAGTTATTCTTCAAGGTCACACTCATGTTTTCCTGAGAGAGGGCAAGGCTGCGATGGGCAGAATGTGGATCCAGAGTGGCAGACCCTGTAAAGAGAGTTAACAAATCACACAAGCCCCTCCCCTGCATTATAATAAGCACACAAAACCACCTTCCCTCAGACCTACTTAGTGCCATGAAGAGAGGGCTAAGCACCTGAACTGAGAGCTAGTGATTCCAGTCCACAGCCCTCCATACAGGATAAGGAACCAAAAGACTGATTGGGGAGTTAAATCCATCACAGTACCTTTAAAGACCAGTTTGGACCAACATCATCACACCCTCTAACTTCAGCTACATGACTACCACCTCCACAACCCACCCACTGTTACCAATGGTGTCTGCATCTGTGTCACCACAGAGAACCGAAGAAAAGGCCAGAAGCTCCCAGACAAGAGGAACTCTCAGAAAGATCTTCCCAGTCACTCACAAATCTGAAAGTGCTCCTTCCTCCAGTCTACAAGAGAACCAACAATTTCATGTTAGATTACAGACTTTGTACATCAGAATCAACACCTTTTCTTATAAAACATATTG
>NW_006409054.1:262730-277485 GCF_000296735.1 Chrysochloris asiatica | reverse complement strand
GGGGAAGGATTGCATGGAGGGGATTGTAACCATGGCAATGAGACGATATACATAGAATGAATGTAAAACTAATGTTCTCCCATGTAAACTATCACATAAATCACAAAAAAAATTTTTTAAAAATTGTACTTTGTCTTCTCCAGATCCCTTTGAGATCTTCTGTTTAGTTATTTGACTTTATCATTTCCTCCTTTTATTTTAGCTTCTCTAAGTCTAGAGCAAGTTTCAGAGTCTCTTCTGACCTACATTTTGGTATTTTGTTTCTTATTTATCTTTTTAATGAATTTGGTTTCTTGATGTTTGATGTTCTTGATGTCATTACACAATTCTTCTGGTTTCGGTCATTAATGTGCAATGTATCAAATCTATTTTTGAGAGGGTCTCTAAATTCTGATGGGATATACTCAAGATCATATTTTGGCTCTCATGGATGTGAGTTAATTTTCTTTAGCTCCAATTTGATCTTGCACATGAGCATATGAGCAATTGATGATCTATTCCACAGTCCACTCCTGGTCTTGTTCTGACTGATGGTAATGAGTTTCTCTATCATTTTGTTCCATACATGTGGTCATTTTCATTCCTGCGTATTCCATCTGGTAAATTCTATATGTATAGTCACCATTTATGTTGTTGAAAATATATTTGCAATGAATAAGTTATTGGTCTTGCAAATTCTATAATATGTCATTGATCACCAAAGCCATACATTATAAGTACTGATCTTCTTGTTTCCAACATTTGCATTCCAATCACCAGTAGTTATCAGTGAATCTTGACTACATATTTGCTCAGTATCAGACTTCAGAAGTGTGTAAAAATCTTCAGTTTTCTCACCTTTGGCATTACTGGTTGGAGCATAAATTTGTGAATAATAGTCATATCAACTGGCCTTCCTTTTAGGTATAATTCAAGATAAATCTTGAAATGTTCTTTTTAAAATGAGTATGATGCCATTCCTTTTCAATTTTTTGTTCCCTGCATAGTAGACCATATGATTGACTGAGTTGAAAGGGCCAATACCAGTTCATTCAACTCACTAATGCCTAGAATGTTGGTCTTTATGCATTTTATTTCATTTTTTTATGACTTCCAGCTTCCTAGATTCATACTTTGTACATTCCATGTTTTGCTTATTAATGGATGTTACAGCTGTTTCTTCTCATTTGAGTCATACAAGCCAACACTGTATAACAAACTCACAGACAAGGGATGGTGGTTATTTATAGAAATAAATAAATGGCATATCTCTTGTACATGTGGTGTGTAAATGTGTGATCACCATTCCCAATTTATAGGTTTATTCACCTATACTGGCACTTATATCTTTGTTGATATGCTTGATGGAAGCAAGGTCACATACAATGATCAAAGTGACCTACATAACCCCTTAGAGCAATGCGAGCTTATTTTCTGTTTGTGTTTCCAAAGATATTTAGTGGATAACTAACCATATTTTTTATGTCATAATTGCTGAGGATTACCAAAGAAGAAACAAGAAAGAGAGAAAAGAAAACAGACATTTCATTTTGAAACTAATGCATACTTTGCTATGGATCTTAATACATTCATGACTTCATTTCAGGAATCCTGGTGTGGTGCTACTGGGTTAGGAATATACTTCAAACCACAAGATAAGCAGTTCAAATTCACCAACTACTCCTCAGATTCTCTAAACAGGATTTCTATGAGTAAGAACCAACTCGGTGGCCCTTAACAAAAACAATGCCTCAAGTACTTTGCTATGGATTTAAATACACTTATTAATTTCATAGCAAATTTTAGGTTACAAATTAGTGTTCCAATTATTTTTAGAGGGTCAAAGAGACCCTTCCTCAAATATATAAATATCATATTGTTATTGTTCTTAAGTGCCATGGAGCTGATTATGACTTATAGCAATGCTGTAAAGGGTTTCCAAGGAGCAGCAGGTGGGTTTGAACCACCAACTTTGTGGTTAGTAGTCCAGTACTTACCCTATAGCACTATACCAGGACTCCATATAAATATTACAAAGACCCTTCACTAAATCATAAACAGAAGTAAAAATAAGACAAAACAAATATAGATCACTCAGGTGAGGGAGACTATCAATATGATGCCACGACGAATTCCAAAGTTCTACCTCAACATGGTGATCTGTTATAAGACACAGAGAATAAAGGAATCTCCTACCACAACCAGGACTGACTGACAGCAGCAAGGCATCACAGATGCATACTTGACCTACAGATGCAGGGAGGGGATGGTTGTAAATAGGAAAGCTTACAGGCTGTGTTGGAGACTCCCGGGGTATGAGGCCACAACCAGGTGACCCTGCAACCATTAAAGCCCTTGAAAGTGACTTCCTGTTCTCTTTGTGCTGTCTGGAGAACATGACCCCAAACTGACATTTCAAATATACTGCTTTTAACTTTGCCAGTTTGGAAGTCAGAGTTCAGAGGAACTCAAGAAAAATTGACATCTGAACACTTAAACCTAGGTACAAGATGGAACTAAGCTCTGCCTGACTGGAGTCATCTTAGGCAAAAAGCCTTCAGATTCCAAGCTCTGAAATACAATTTTATAAATAGTGGATATCAGACATTTGTTAAGTGTACACTATAAACCGATCATATGAAAATGCTGATTCTAGTGGTGTTTGTCCTTACAACACAAAAGGATATGTAAGATATACATGAAAATACTTAAGACTTCAATTCAGCCATAAAGGTACACAAGAGGATGAGCACTAGACTGCCAGGCCAACCCACCAGCATCTCCTAAAAAACCCTATAAATCAGAACTAACTCCATGGCACTTAAAAACAATAAAGTAAAAGAAGATAAACTCATTATTCCTCATTATTTGCAGTGATCCTCAAGGTTTACAAATAAATCTCTGGGGAAAACTGCAAGACTCTCTAAGTGGGCTCCTCACATTTGGTTCCCAGATTTCCTTGCTCCCTTGATCACCCTTCTCTGTCTCTCATGATCCATATCCTTGACATGGGACAGAAACATCCAGAAGCAGGGAAATGGAATGTTACATAGGCATAGAATGCACACAATACTAACAGGTCCGCTTAATAGCCTTTACCATACCCCTGTGCCCACCCCTACTAGAGGGTTGATATGATCTCAAAATCAGAGGCAAACTCAATTAAATGCTTACTTTTTAAATGACTAAAAATAAACATAATCCTTACTAAAATCTTTCAAAGAGGTGTCAAGGTGTTGATTACATTTTGTGCACCTAAATGACCTGCAAACTATCTATCCACTCTCCAAATTCAACTGTGAAAACTTGGGTGTTTCTTTGGCCATTCTGGCCCATTTAAAGCCTCCACAGCCCATTTAAAGCCTCTCCCACAGTCTCTTTCACTTTTCAGAGTTTCTCCACCTATTATTTTCCTGCCTGATTTGCTTCCCATCTTTCCTTCGTAAACAATTCTAACTTCTTTTGGTTTCCCCTTTTGCAATATTCACTCTTTACCCATAATGAGTCCAATCTCAAACTCTGAGCTCATTAGGCAAATACAGAAATAGCCTAAGAGTAGAGATCATGGCTGTACACAATTAGATACTACATTTTTGCTTCTGTTACACATACACATATATAGAATTGTTTTATATTTTCACTCCAGCCCAGGAATCCATCTACAAAGATTTAGGGGTATTTGGACCCCAAATTCAGAAAACTGCTCTAAAGCACCTATTCCTTCAGTAACCAGCAGAACATGGGGAACAAAAGACCAATATATGTCGATCAGGAAGAAACAGGAAAACCAAAACCAGAACCCAAAAGATAGGATTCTCAAGGTCAGAGGATCCAGAACCAAGGACTCCTGAAGGAAAACCTGACTTCTAATATGACTGGTCTCCTTTTCGAAATCTGAAGACCTGCCATGCTGGATCTACACAGTCATCACCTGACTGCTCCTTCCTGACAACTAAGCTCTCCATTGTCACTGAGAGCAAAAACATCTATGTTTCAGAGGATACTGCTAACCCCAATATTGGCCTGCAGTAAAAAATGACCCGGATAATAGGAAGAATCACTGCAGTATTAGGATAAAGGCTACAAACATGACAAGAAGTGCAGGGATGCCAGTCTTATCCTGGTATAGGGATCACTAGTAGAGTAGGGAACGGGCTAAAGACAGAAGCCCCTGCAGATGTGGGAAGCAAGGCCACAAACAGTTAAGAGTCACTTACCTGCATACAGCTGGGCCTTTCTCCAGTCTGAAAGGGAACACACCCTAGTGAGACTACAACCATACTCACCATGAATCAACCAGCCACCACCCACCCCTCTGTTCTAAAAATGTGACTATGCAGAGACAGATGCTGGAAAAGAGATGATGAATTGTCGAATGCAGAGCTAGGCAGGGACCGTAGGAAATTTCCATGACCACAGGTCAGGGAGTCAGAATTAACACTCCATGTTCCACATTGTTCTGCTACTGCTGTGGAACTTTGGGCAAGTCACTTACCTGTTCCGTTCCTCAATAACCACAAAAATTCCTATCCTGCCTGCATTCCACTAATAATCAAAAGTGCGTATGGAGTTATTTTACCCAATATAAATTGTTCCATAATCATAGGAAAGCACTATAATTTCTAGTCAATTTCTGGGAAATATGCATGTGGAAAATCATCAGAATGAGGAATGAAAATGGACAAAGACATATGACCAGCTCCAGGTAAAATTAGCCAGCCCATCTCAAATAGATCTATATTGTACCAGAGATAATAATACTTCTAGCCTGAGGAGCTCTCAATTCATGTTACCACGTGTCCCTGCTTACTCATCCCAGTCCTCTCCCCATCACTTTTCGATCAGCACCTTCAGAAGCTGGAAGAACTCAAACTCACAGAGAGAAGGATTCTTGTTAAGTGTCATTAGGATATTGGGAGGTCAGTAAGTCACAGCCCTAAACATAATGACCTCATTTCTTTAGACAGCTCCTCTCGTTAAATCCCTGAGCATCTGCCTTTTAGCTTCCAAGTGCAAACTGTAAGCCAGCTGCACTGAAGGCTCAAAACTAACAATATGGGACACAGGCCTGCACTGGAATGAGAAGACCCAGGATGCATGACAGATTCCAGTTCCCAATACTGAATAGGAACGGAGTCCCAGATCCAGGAGAATCACAGGAGCAGGATTCCTCCTCCCACTGCCTTCTACTTCTGCCCCAGAGAACACAGTCCTTATATATATGTCTGACAGGCACAGGGAGAGGGCACACCTGGACCCAAGTGGGATAGGAGACCCAGGGACATTTGGAGAGTCACTCACCAGTATGGTAAACCACCTTCCTTCTGTCTGAAAGGCAACATACAGGAAATTAGGTGAACTAAGAACTAGAAAGTCTTCTCCAAAAAGGACACTGAGAGTTCAGAAGGGAGAGAAGAACTTACCCAGCTCTCTCTGGAGTTCTTCTGAAAGAGGGGGAGAAAAAAAGCATGAACTCTATCCTTAAGAAAAGAAAAGACTGTGCTGGAAAACCAGCACATGAAAAGACTCCCTCTGTATACTGTAGAAATTTCTCCTTCCAAACCCCTCCCAGCCCTCACAGCTCCAGTGCACCTATGGAGGTCTCCTGAGATTCATTTTCAGCAGAAGCCCTGTGTCTCCCTGGAGGGCCCTGCTACCAGCTCTGTTGCTGACTTCAGCTTTTCCTCACAACACCAGTTCTGTCCTTACCCAGTCTAGCACAGCTCCTCCCTCTCTTACCTGCCTCCTTCTTGACCAACTCCAAAGTCGTCTCTATTATCTCCTTACTGTTCTGAAAATGTTTGCAATTCTTCTGCTCTTGTAACTTTGCTGAATGTTCTTTCTTGAGAAAATAGCCAGCCCCTAAGCTGAGGAGCATCAGCAGGGTCAGGCTCACTGCAAAAACTGGCATCCAAGGAGAAAAAGCCTGAGGGAAAAAGGGCTCTGCAGCCCAGCCAGAGACACAGTCAGGGCACACTGCAGGCCAGCCCAGCCCAGCAAAATACAAGACCCTGTTCTCCTCTAGCCCGGAAGGGAGCAGAAACGGTGCTGACCTGGAATGAAAATCGCCTTCACCTTCTCCTGACCCAGGATGGGGTTAAAGATGGAGCAGGTCACGTTCCTTACAGAGCTGTCTCTCACCACCAGCGAGGCCTCCACACTGAACAGTCCCTCAGCATCTTGAGCATGGGCCTCAGAGAAAGCCAGGAACTTCTTTCTGCTCGGGTCTCTCCACTGAACCTGGGGCTTCGGAAACCACCCAGAGGCTGTGCACACCACGTGGATTCCATCTTCCTCTGGCCCTTCAATGTGCACTTGAGGGTCAGATCCCATACCTGCAGGAAGGAAGCTGTGAAGTCAGAGTGGCCATCTTGTCCCAGGTGCAGGCCTGGGATGCTGGAAGTGTGACTCATAGGGAGCCATTTCTTTTGCATTTTGAGATTCTCTGGGAAGGTCTGAGTACTGGTGTGGCACTGTACAATAAACACTAGACTACTAACACCAACGTCAGCAGTTCAAACCCACCAGATGCTCCTGGGAGACCATATACAGGGTTGCTATGGGTCAGAACAGACTCAAGAGCAATTAATAACAACAGTGTGGGAAGATCACACACCAGTGATGGTAGGGCTGTGGTTGAGAGCCCTGGTGTGGCGCTGTTGGTTAATGCACTGGGCTTCAAAGTTAGTTTGAACCACAAAGTTGGCTAAGAGTCGAAACTGACTCAAGGGCACTTAATAACAAAAACATGGGAAGATTACTCCCTAGTGATGGTAAGGCTCAGGTCTCACCAAATGGAACCTGGAAAAGAGCATAAGGACTCTACAGAGCTCTGAAGCTGGATATTAAGAGGATCTGGTGGCCCACTGGGATAAGCACTGGGTTGTTCAATGCAAGGTCAGAAATTCAAACCCACCTTAAAGATTTTCAGCCTAGAAAATTCCATGGATCTGTTCTACTCTATCCTATACGTCAAACTCAGCTCAGCTCAATGGGCGACTACTCTTTCTAACCACAGAAGTGGAAAGACTGAGGCACACAGAAAAAAAATTTTTTAAAAAAAGAGTAGAATCTTCACCACAAAAAAAAAAAAAAAAAAAAAACCATAATGGCAGCAATTAATCAATACCTATCAATAATTACACTGAATGTAAATGGATTGAATGCACCTGTTAAGAGATGGAGGGTGGTAGAATGGATAAGAAAACAAGATCCTTCAATATGCTGTCTGCAAGAGACACATCTCACACACA
This sequence comes from Chrysochloris asiatica, assembly GCF_000296735.1. NCBI lineage: Eukaryota > Metazoa > Chordata > Mammalia > Afrosoricida > Chrysochloridae > Chrysochloris > Chrysochloris asiatica. Next base: position 270,253 of record NW_006409054.1, on the reverse strand, counting down.
GAGACAGAAACAGATTAAAAGTCAAAGGATGGGAAAAAAATATACCAAGCCAATAGCAATAAAAAGCAAACAGGAGTGGCAATACTAATCTCTGATAAAATAAACTTTAAGGCAAAAAAGAGTAGAATCTTAAATTTCTTTTTTTGACATGCAGCCTAGGAACCATAAATGAATGGACAAAACTCAGACCAGACAAAAACAATAATGTAGCATCATTACAAAAACTTTCAAGGGCATAAATTCAGTAGGTCGTAGATTTTTTGGTAAATTTATGCTAGGAAATGTTTGAAATTAAGAGATTTGTGAATTTTCTTCTTTTATTTTGCTTCAATTACTCACAAACTCCTCTGTATCCAAACTGATCTTACTCTCATTTTCCTGTCACATCTCACAGAGTTAAAGGATATCTCCCTCACTCAAAGATGATTAATCCTCTGAGCACTGGAAATGACAGGCCACTGTCTCTTCTTCTTGGTCCCATCACTTATTACCTCCCTTCCCTCTCCTCTTCTTTGCTCACTCTCACCTCTTTCTTCCCACCCCATCCTTACTGTTAATCTCTTCCTCTCCATCTACTTCTTCTCCTGAATATATAAACAAATTCAAACTTTTACAGTCTTCTTCTCCCTCTCTTAGAACAGTAAAATTTATAATCCAAGAACACCTCTATGTTCTCATCTCTCACATACATCTCAATCCCCAATAGTCTGACTTCTCCTCTACTCTTGGCGTTAACAACAATCTCCTTCTTAGAATCTCAACCCTCACACTGCCGCACATCTTCCTCATCTTTATTCAGCATGTGACCTTGCTGACTCCATCTTAAACCAGCTCCATCTTGGTTTGGTCACCCTTCCCATTTGGTTGGTATATCACCCCCTCAGACCACTCTGCTAAGCCTCTTTCCTGGACTTCTCTTCCTCCCCCTACATGTTAAAAGAAGGCAAAGTACAAGAATTTGGTCCTTGAATCTCTATTCTCACATCACACTTCTCTTGTTCACTTCCAAAATTATGTCAAATAAGCAACTCTGTCTCCCAAATCTGTCTCCTTTGCATACACATCCCCATAAGTTACTTTATGAGGATTTCTGACATGCACTTCAAACTCGAAATTACATAACAGAATTCATCATTTTGCCCTGATGTGGTGCTGTTGGTTAATGCACTAGACTGCAAAGTTGGTTTAAACTGCAAGATCAGCAGTTCAAGCTTACCAACCACTCCCCAGAAACCCTAAACAGCATCACTATGGGTTGGAACCAACTCAACAGCACATAGCAACAACAACAACAAATGGTAGATTGAATACAAATATGGCCCTGGTTTTCATCCTTCTTTATAGCCAACTCACCCTTTGCTATATTACTTTGTAATGCTCTCCCATTATGACTTTTCGATAGGCCATGTGACTTGATTTGGCCAGTGAGAAATGAGCAAATGTAACACAAGAAAAGGTTTGTAATGTGCCATTGGACCCTCTGCTATTACCATGGGAGGGACATACACAGGCCAGCCTGCTGGAGGAGGAGACTCATGGACCATCAGCTTGTTACCCTAGCCTTTCCAGATGAAGGACCCTTATTCAGCCATTTGATTCCCATCATACGAAAACCCAGCCAAAGTGCACTTGGTTACCTCTAAATTTGACCAAAAATGTATGAAGGAGCACAGCTGAAATTAGCTACACCCAGCCCAGGTTAGCTGAATGCTATAATCGATTGTTATATAGCATTATTACAGTGATAGATACATAGATACACCATTATCAATGTTCCCACCAGTAAACTACAAACATCTAAGGCAAAACCCAGAGAATCTGTGACTCCCAGTTCTGCCTCCAAACCCTTGTGTCCCCAAATCTACTCACTCAGCTAAGTTTACCTTCTAAATCTCTCTGCTGTCTGACCCCTCATTTCCCACTCCACTGTCTGAGTTCACACAGTCATCCTGTCTACCTCATAACTACACTCCATGCATCCAGGTGTTGTCCCTGCCAGAGTGAACATTCCCAGTGCTGCTCTACTTAACATTTCCTCAGGTCTGCATCTGAACTCTGTAATACAGAACATAGGTGTTGTTTGTTGCTGTTAAGTGCCATCGAGTCATTCAGACTCATAGCCACCCTGTTTAGGGTTTCCAAGGAACAGCTGCTGAGTTGGAACTGCCAATTTTGCGGTCTAGTCTGCGTCCTACAGTGCCACATCAGGACTCCATAGAACACAGAGCCTTCTCTAATTCAGCATCTGCCTTCCTCCCCAAAGCCTTCTCTCAAATTCCCCCTGCCCCAACTCCCCCAACTTGTCCCCTCAGGTTCCACCTACTCTAGCACCAAGGGCTAACTGGTTCATTGTTATTAAGCACATTGTTTTTTGTGTGCCCCCAAACCTTTTCAAGGTCAGTTCCCTCAATCTGAAGGTGTTTTGGAAGCTTGCCTAATGAATTCAAGTGACATTTCAGTATCTGTGCCCCTCTGCAATCTACACCAGGGAACACCATTTTGTCCAGTACTGACCCTCATTCACTCCCACCAGTCACAAGGCCTCACTGTGAACCCAGAACACAAGAGCCACACTCCCACCTCAGAGTTTTTACTAGCTCTTCTTTCTGCTTGGAATTCTCATCTCTTACATATTCATTTCACTAAATCACTGCTTTCTTCAAGCCTTTGCTCAGACACCACATTCTCAGTAAGGCCCAGCCCAGTCCCAATTCCTCAGTCCTCACCCCCATATTCTGATCCCATATCCCTGTTCTACTTTCCCTTTTGTCCTCAGAACTGTTTACCTTCTAATATCATCTATCACCTATTTATTTATTGTGATTTCTCTGTCTCTGCATTTAGAATATGAACTCTACACAACAAGGATCACTTTTGGTTCACTGATATGTCCCAGGCACCTACAACAAGCTCTGGCACACATTGTTGTTGTTGTTGTTAAGTGTTATCGAGTCAGTTCCAATTCATAGCAACCCTGTATAGGAGGTCTGAGGAGAGGTTGGTGAGTTTGACCTACCGCTCACCTTGCTATTCAAACAACCTTGTAGTCCAGTGCATTATCCCACAGCACCACACAGATTCAGAGCTCGCTATCATTTACAGTGAATAAAAGAATGAATGAGTCTCCTTCTACAACTATTAAATGAGGGACTTAATTAAATTATCCCTAAGGATGTTCCAAACTCCAACCCTCCAGGATTCTGCAATATATAGACAAATAACCAACCTGCCACCTTCACTTCCAAAGAGGCCTCTTCGTAGTTATCTCCATTCTTGAAGAAGCACGTGTACATCCCATTGTCAGAAACCCGAACCTTGTTGATGCGTACAGCAGCCTCCCCCTGAGTGAGGAAGTCTCTCACCAGCGAGGTCTGCCCTTTGTACTGTGGCATCTGCTTCTCCTTCTGCTCCCGCTGATTCTGATAAATGAACACTGCTTCTGGGAAGATGGACCGGAACCACCGCAGCTCCATGTTCTCCGCATTCATGCCAGGGAACAGGGAGCAGGGCAGTGTGATGGCCCCACCCAGCCTTGGGGCCAATCACCAGGAACTTCTCTGTGGATACAGACATGGGAATGAGAAAGCTGGAGAGATGCAAGGTGATGAGAGAAAACATAGTCAACTTGGGAGGACCCCTTGCTCCTAAATAAGCTGTGTGAACTCTGAGTGGGGTGAGATGTTGTGATCACAGCATCATGGCCCAGAAATGATGTCATGTGCCTGGGAGTCGTGTACCTGGGCTCCTGGTCACAGGTCCTTCCATGAAAGACCCTACATCTCCATGGTACTCAAGTTTAAATGTGGGTTTAAGCCTTTCAGATAGCAGTTGAGCATTTTACCCACGGCACCAACGCAACTTGTTCAGAATCAACCAGTAAAACCCCTAAAGATTTTGATTCAGTAGGTCTAAGAGAGGCAAAAAATGTGTATTTCTCAGGAGTTCCCAGGGTTTTGGTAAGACAGTGGTAGAATTCTAGCTTCCTTTGAAGACAAAGCAGCTTTTGGCTCATTGTTTATGGGGTCACTATTAGTGAAAGCCAACCTGTTGGAAGTTAACAAGCAGAACAAAGAGTTACAGAGATGCAGATATGCTGGTCCAGGGACCACACTTTGAGAACCACAGCCCCTGCCTGGCCCCATCTCTGGACTGAATGGAAAACTGACCTAAGACCACCAGAGATATAGGTCTGAACTCTGATCATTTAATAAAACCCAGGATATGTCCCATCCCCATTCTTAACTTTCATTAGGTGTGCCCATATCTTTCTTTTGCACTGAAAAATATGCACTTAAGTCTCAGGGTCCAATGATATTTCTGCCCTCACTCTCCAGGCTCCCAAGAACAACATTCACACCTTGTTAAAGAAAAAGGAATGTATCGCCCTTGTCCTTCTGAAGTGGGCAAGGTGTACCATGACTCGTCTTCAGACCAGCTCCCTCTAGATTCCCAAGTGTCATCTTTCCTACTCCTAGACTCTTGCCTAGCCATTGTTTCCCATCTGGAGGACCACAGCAGACTGGTTTCCCTGTTTGCCCTCATCCCACCTGTCTATTTCCTACAAAGTGATCCTTTTAATGTGTAAGCCAAAACTGTCGGGGTCCCATTCTGCTCAAAGCTATGAAATAGCTCCCCATTTCCCTCTAGCGACCCACAGGTCCTATATGGATGGTCCCCAGGACAATTCTAACCTTGGTCTCTTCACTCTCTCTTCTCCAAACAACACTCACTTCTTTGACTTCACTAGGCACATTGTCAGCCTTGCATTGGCTGACAGCTCCTGCAAAAACAGGGACTTTCTCCAGAGATCCTTACGCTCACTTCCCTTCTCCCCCAACTCTTAGTTAACCATCCTATAGAGCACTGCAGCCTGCACACACCCCACTTCCCCTCTGCCCACCAACACTGTTCATACTTGCTGTACTAATCTCCTCTAACAGACTATATTTTTCTAGGTTTATTGCATTTAATATTCACTGACTCCTGCTAGAATGTTAATTAGTTAAGTGCCACTGACTTGGTTGCATGGGTGTGAACAACAGTTAGCAGTCCAGTGTCACACCAGGAATCCTGCTAGAACGTTGTTATTTTCTTAAATGCCGTTCAGTTGGTTCTGACTCATAACTACCCTATGTTCAACAGAGCAAAACACTGCCTGGTCCTGCCACATCCTCACAACTTCTGCCAGGCTTGAGTCCATTGTTGTTACCACTTGCCAATCTATCTTGGAGTCGGGAGTCCCCCTATCCTTTGCTGTCCCTCACACTTTAGTAAGCCTGATGTCCTTCTCCAAGGACTGGTCCCTCCTGATAATATGTTCAAAATATGAGAAACAAAGTCTGGCCATCCTGGCTTCCAGGAAGCATTCTGGTTATATCTCTTCCAAAACAGATTGGTTTGTTCTTTTGGCAGTCCATGGTACTTTTAATATGTTCCTCCAACACTATAACTCAAATGCGTCGATTCTTCTGCAGTTTTCTTTATTCAGTGTCCAACTTTCACATGCATATGAGCTTATTGAAAATACCATGGCTTGCGTCAGACACACCTTAGTCCTCAAACTGACATTTTTGCTCTTCAACACTTAAAAGAGATCTTGTGCAACATATTTGCCTAATGCAATACATCATTTGATTTCTTGACTGCTACCTCCATGGATCAAGTAAAATGAAGTCTTTGACAACTTAATCATCTCTCAGTTCATCATGATGTTATTTATTGGTCCAGTGGTGAGGATTTTTGTTTTCTTTACATTGAGGTGCAGCCCACACTGAAGGCTCTGGTCTATGAAAGTATTTTAAGTCCTCTTTGTTTTCAGCAAGCAAAGTTGCATCATCTGCATGTCGCAGATTGTTAATGAGTCTGCCTCCAAATCTAATGCCACGTTCTCTTCATATAATCCAACATCTCAGATTATTTGTTTAGCATACAAATTTAATTAGTATGGTGAAAGAATATAATCCTAGCACACACATTTCCTTATTTTGAACCATTCAGTGCCCCCTTGTTCTATTCGAAGGACTTCCTCTTGGACTATGTACAGGTCCCTCATGAGTACCATTAAGTGCTCCACAATACTCATTATCCACAATGTTGTCCATAGCTTGTCATGGCCCACACAGTCAAAGGCCTTGGTGTAGTCAATAAAGCACTGGTAAACATGTTTCTGGTAGTCTGTGTTTTCAACCAATACCCATCTGATGGTAGCAATGATATCTCTCATTCCACACCCTCTTCTGAAGCATTTTGAACCTCTGGTGGTTCCCTGTGAATGTACTCTAAAGTCATTTTTTTATTATCTTTACAAAAATTTGCTTGTGTGTGATATTAATGATATTGTCTGATAATTTCTACAATCCAATTGGTCACCTCTCTTTCCATTCAGTTGGTCAGGCAGCTGTCTTCCGAATTTCTTGGCATAAATAAGTCCCATGCTGCATCACTTTCTTGAAAGACTTGTAATCCATCAATTCCCAGAGCATTATTCTTTGCCAATGCCTTCAGTTACTTTGGGCTTCTTTCTTCAGTGCTATTGACTCTTGTTATATGCTATCTATTGAAGCAGTTGAACATTGATAATTTCTTTTTGGTGCAGTGAATCTGTATTCCTTCCATCTTCTTTTGATGCTTTTTATGAATCATTCAATATTTTGCCCAAAGAATTCTTCAGAATTTCAAGTTGAGGCTTTAATTTTTCCTCAGTTCTTTCAGCTTGAGAAATGCTGATCTTGCTCTTCCCTTTTGATTTTCTAACTCGACATCTCTGCACATTTCATTATAATATTTGACTTTGTCTCCTCAAGCTTACCTTTGAAATGTTCTGCTCAGCTCTTTTACCTCCTCATTTCTTCCATTTGCTTTATAGCGTCTCTATGCTGGAGAACAAGTTTCAGAGTCTCTTCAGGCATCCAGTTTGGTCTTTTTCTTTTCTCTTGCCTTCTTAATGACATTTGCTTTTTTCCACTATGATGTTTTAGATGTCATCCCACAACTCATAGGTTTTGGTTATTAGTGTCTAGTGCACAAATCTGTTCTTCAGATGATCTTTAAATTCAGGTGGGACATATTCAAGGTTATATTTTCACTCTCATGGACTTGTTTTAATTTTCTTCACCTTCAGCCTGAATTTGCCTATGAACAGTTAATGCACCTGACCTTGTTTTGGCTGATGATATGGAGCTTTACCACCATATCTTTCCACAGATGTAGGAAGTTTGATTTCTGTGAACTCCATCTGGTGAAGTCCATGTGTATTCTCATCTTATATGTTGTTTAAAAAAGGTATTTGTAATGAAGAAGTCATTGGTCCTGAAAAATTCTACCATGTGATCTGCATCATCATTTCTATCAGCAAGGCCATATTTTACAAATACTAATCCTTCTTCTTAGGAGCTCTGGTAGCGTAGTGGTTACGAATCGGGCTGCGAACCTTAGGGTCAGCGGTTCGAAACTACCAGCCGCTCCGCGGGAGAAAGATGAGGCTTTCTACTCCCGTAAAGATTTACACCCTCGGAAACCCTGTA
>NW_006409054.1:258222-262630 GCF_000296735.1 Chrysochloris asiatica | reverse complement strand
ACTCCCGTAAAGATTTACACCCTCGGAAACCCTGTACAGGGTCGCTATGGGTCGGACCCGACTCGATGGCACTTAACAACAACAACAACAATCCTTCTTCTTATTTCCAACCTTTGCATTCCAATCACCAATAATTATCGATACATATTGATTGCAAGTTTGATCGATTTCAGACTGAAGTTGCTGAATTCTTCAATTCAATATCACTGGCTTTAACAGTGGGTCAGAAAATTTGAATAATACTGGTGTTGATTGGCCTTCCTTGTAGGCACATGTATATTATCCTATCACAGATAGCATTATACTTCAATATAGATCCTGAAATGTTCTTTTAGATGATGAATATAACATCATTTCTCTTCAATTTGCCATTCTCAGCATAGTAAACCAGGTGATTGTCAGGTTCAAAGTGGCCAATATGAGTCCATTTCAGGACACAGATGCCTAGTATATCGATGTTTATGAGTTTCATTTCACTTTTGACAACTTCTAATTTTCCTATATTCATACTTCACACATTCCATGTTCCAAATATTACTGGATGTTTACAGCTCTTCCTCCTCATCTCTCTAACATTTGCTAGAATGTCAACTTTATGAAAACAGTGACTCAATGTTTGTGCTATTCACAGAGCAACACCTAACACCCATGCGCTACCATCAACTTGATTTTCAGATCATAGCAACACTGCATAGGGTTTCCAAAGCTGTAAGTTTTATGGGGAGCAGAAAGCCTCATCTTTCTACTAAGGACCAGCTGGTGAGTTTGAACTGCTGACCTTGTTGTTAGCATTCCACTGCTTATTGTACAGCACCACCAGAACATTTAACATTAATCCCTAAAAGTCAAGCCCACTGTCACTGAGTGGATTCTGTCTCACTGTGACCCTATATAGGATTTCTGAGACTTTACCGAAGCAGACAATCTCATCTTTCACCTCAGGAGCTACTAGCAGGTCAAAACTGACAACTTTTTGGCTAGCATCCCAGCACCTAACACACAGTACCACCAGGGACCCTTAACACTTGGTAGAAAATGTCTGTAACACTTGGGGAATAAAGTAGACTTTTGCATGCATGTATTATTTGCATAGGACATTAAAATTGAGAAAAGAAAAAAAAAAACAGGGGGAAAGCTGTTTTAAAATATTGTGTAGACACACAGAGTAGACAGGGATGGGCAACTTGGACATTGGCTACCCAAAATGGGGGAGGGGGGCTACAAAGGCAAGAAGTGACTGGCTTACAAGCTTTCAAGAGGGAACCTAGATCCAGGGGGCCTGGAGGAAGGCAGAATCTCCAGTGAGTAGTATCCAATCTGTCTAGGTGGAGCTGATGAAATGAAATGCAGATGGGTCTCTTGTGATACAATAGTGAATAATTGTTATCAGGACTGATTTTGAGGGTTGGAAATGTAAAGGTAGACGTTTTATAGCAAGGAGAGGAGTGATTAACTTTTCAGTCTAGGAGTGGAGGTCCCTAGGACCATAAACCAAGAAGAGCCAAGAGCAGACCCCTACCCAGAGAAGCAGTGATGCCTGATATGGAGGCAGAGATGATGATGTGGAGCGATGGAGTAGCTGGGGACTTTAGATCCAGAGAGGGAGAGCAACTGTGTGCTGAAGTCTGGGGGGGGGTGGGGGGAGATGTAGGGGGCAGGCTTTCAGGGTATACCCTTTAGTTAGTTGATGATGCATGGCAATTAAACGATATACGATAGAACGAATGTAAAGCTAAATTCTCCCATGTAAATTTTCAAATAATCCACAATAAAACATTTTTTAAAATATTGTGTAGAGAGTTGGAACAATGTTTCAAACATCTAAAAGGTTAAAGTAGGAGCCATGGTGGTGCTGTGGGTTCAGCATTGGGCTGATGATCGCCAGATTGGTGGTTCAAACACATTAGCTACTCCAGGGGAGGAAAATGAGACTGTCTGTTCCCGTAAAGATTTACAGTCACAGTAACCAAAAGGAACAGTTCTGCTGTGTCCTGTAGAGTCAGCAGGAGTCAGAACCCTCTCAGTGGCAATGGGTTTATTTTGGAAACATTAAAGAAGTCATCATGAGGCAGTTATTAAAATTATCTACACTTACTGTATGATGTCATTTTTAAAATTTTTAGTTTTTAACTACAAATAGTAGTGGTGGGAATCATACTTTCTAGGGTAGGAGCACAAGAATTTCCACCTGTCTGGATGGAGAGACCCAGAAGAGCACCTTGGCATCCCATACACCAAAGGGAGACACAGAGAGAGGGTGGGGAGCACTCACCTGCAAACCCCTGCATGGGCAGCTGGGAGAGGAGCAGCAGGGAGATGAGGTGGCAGAACAAAGAGCAGCTGGAGGCTCCGCCCTCCATGTCTCAGGTCTAGGAGAGAGACAGGGCAGGAGTCAGTAGAAACCACCAGACAGAAGGCAGCACCCCCTCCCTCACACCCACAGTGTGCAGGCTTCAGCCTACTTGCACAGCATGCCGCCACAGTGGTGGGCTCCATACAACCCTGATTCTGAGAAAGAGCTAAGCCTGGGCCCTCCCAGCTGTTCTGAGGAGACACTGGTGTCTGACAATCTTTAGGAAGAAACCACTCCTTCTTTTCCCACCCAACTAACATGTATACCATGGCCTCACTGCTCAAACTCAGGCCTTCCCTCCTCAGCACTTGTGCCCTGAGGAAGACTTCCCCTCCATCTTCATGATTCCCCCAGGCCCTCCTTTACCCCAGCTCAGAGGACGCCAACAGCAGCCCTTGGCCACATGAACATGAGCCCCTGCAGCTCTATATTTTGCCCTCCCTACCACCCTCGGAAACCCTGTACAGGGTCGCTATGGGTCGGAACCGACTCGATGGCACTTAACAACAACAACAACAACCACCAAGGAGTCACCTGAGAGTTATCAGAGACAGATGACATCCTCAGACATACTGTGACTCCCACCTTGACCTGTTCAGGGTGAGTTTTTAGTTCACCTACATCTCAACACCACATGGCATTCCTATTTATAACCCATGCCCAGTCAGTTCCCCGTCAACTGCTGAGTCGGTTCTAACTAATGGCACCTTGTAAGAAGCAGTAGAACTGCTCTTAGGGTTTCAAAAACTAACTCTGTATAGGAGCAGACAGCCTTGCAATTAGTAGTCCAACACAAAACCCACTGCAATATCAGGGCTAATTTCATTAATGTTTGGAAAAGACAAATATATGATACTTGAAAATATGTTTCCCTTGATTTTATTTCTTTTGTAATGTCCTACACAAACACACATGCACCTGCATCAATTCACTGGGTATGTATGAAAGACACACTGCGAGTCCCCAGATCTGACAGTTAATTCTTGCCCACTCTGTCTTTGCAGCAAGACTTCTGGCTAAGCAGGAAAGAACCCTGGATGAAGACAGAGCAGTGAAAAAAGGGGAAAATAAACTCTGGTCAGAAAAAAAGACCCAAATCACAGAATATGGTCAGGAAAGCATAGACACTAGTGTGAAATTCTAAGCCCTCCATCAGGCTCAACTACTCACTCTGTGACCACTTTATGCAAGTGACTTGACCTTCTCTGCCATGGTTTCTTCATCTAAACAATGGGGAGAGTAAAAGTACCTCAGTCAATACTATTATGAGTTGTAATGAAACTACAAGTAATAAAAACAGGGCTGGATCATGGTAAGTGCTACATAAACATTAAAATGATTGAATAAAGGTGCAAACCACTCTGGAGTTCTCTTAAGTCTTTTTATAGAGAGATGATGTGATCCAGAGCACAGAAACATATATTCTCAGCCCCCTCCTCACAACTGATTTTTCCCTAGATCCTCCCCTAGGCCCTCAAAGGTGTCTCCACAGACAACTCACCTATTCCTTCAGGCTCCAACTTTGAAAGGCTGTGGATTTCTGAAGAATCTCTAAACTCAGCAGCTTGAGAAGGCTCCGGGTCACAGGGGCCCCAACAGACCCCAAACCTACCCACAGAGTTTACACCTGCAGTTCGCTGCTCTCACATTCTGAGTGAGACACTGTGGGTGCAGGGTCCCTGATCTCTCTCTGAGAAGCTGGTGGTTCCCAGGAGAGTTAGGAAAGTAGGGTGAGCCTAGGTTACAGAGATATCTGCAGGGACCCCAGAAATGGGCCCCACAGAGCACTTCTAGCCAGAAGTGTCACCCGCTTTCCAGTCCTTCCGCCATTTGAAAGTGCAACCTTGCAAAAGGCAGCCCAGGGAGACGCTACCCTGCCCTCTGGATATTGCTCTCTGTTGATAAGGAGAAAGTAGGGTGATAAGGATGTCCTACTGTGGCACTATAGGGTAAGCACTAAGGAGCTCTGGTAGCGTAGTGGTTATGAATTGGGCTGCGAACCTCAAGGTCAGCAGTTTGAAACTACCAGCTGTTCCGTGGGAGAAAGATGAGGCT
>NW_006409054.1:254594-258043 GCF_000296735.1 Chrysochloris asiatica | reverse complement strand
AGAGGCCACACAAAGATGCAGATTAGGAAATATTTGCTTAGCACATAATATGTGTCAGCTTGCTTCTACCTTAGTGAAGTAGGGATTGAGTGTGGGCAAGTCAAGATTAATGCCCAGTTCTATGCATAATTCAGACTTCTGGTGTAGTGCTGTGGATCAGCACTGGACTACGAGCCACAAGATTGGCATTCCAAGCCCTCTAGCTTCTCCTTGGAAAACCTATATAGGGTCGCTATGAGTCAGAACCAACTCAACAGCACTTAACAACAACAACAATACATATGGCAGGAGTCTCTGGGTAGCAAAAATGACTAAGTGTTTGAATATTAAGGGAAAGACTTGTAGTTCAAACCTACACAAAAGATCCTTGATAGACGGTCCTAGCAATCTACTTCCTGAAGATTTGTCCTAAAAACACTATGGTTCAGTGGTGGGCAAGATGACAGACTAGGTAGAAAGGCTGCACAGACTCTACAACAAAGATACGGAAAACCAAAAGAAACAGATGCAAATGATAGTCCTGGAACTGTGAGCTTCAAATGAAAGGATAGAGAAGTAGATAGAATGCTTACTAGGAGAGGAAGCTGAACAAACACAGCAAAAAAACAGAGATCATCCTGTCAGTGGTTAAAGAACAAGATCTTCCCAAACAGGAATACTTGGTAACTGTGGATGAAATTGGAGAAGTAGAAGAGGTACCTTTAAATGAGTCTACATATGTAACTTTTGCCACTTTGCCATCTTGAACTTTCCTGGGTGACTATGAAGGCAAGATGGCAGTAGGTGGCACAGAGACATACTGCTTATTGGTAGAGAGAAAGGGTCATATTGTTTTCTTCTTGTACCCTACATTGCCATGCTGACCAGAGGTGAGGCCAACCTCCACCTACATACACTGCTGGGGAAGTTCCTGCTATCTAGGCTATTGAAGTCCCATCAAAGTGGAGGGTACCTAGCAGCACCAACCCCAGAAACTGGAATCAGATGGGGCCTTTTCCAGACCTGTAGAGCTGGTCCCAGTCAGCCCTGGACTAGGGGGACCTCTCACCCTCAACTAATCTCTACTTTGGGGTCTGCAGGAACTACTTTTGGATTGGGTGCCCAGAACAGAACTCCATCGAGGGTTAAGTGTTACTATCTCATATCTTACCTACCCAATACATGAAGTCCTTGATTATCATGAGACCCCAGAATTTTACCTCACTGGCTCTGACACCTAACCTGCCATTTTATCCATTTCATTGTTTTAGTTTGTATATTCATTCTCCCTCACCTTTCCCTCTTGTGCTTCCTACACGCTCCATCGCCTTTCTTTTTTCTTCTTTTTGTTTTGCTTTTTGCTCCTAACCTCTAATGCTTCTTTCTATCTGCCTTTTTTTTTTTATTCCTTTTTGTTTTTGTTGGGTTTTTTTCCTTATTAAATCATTCCTTGTTTTTGTTGTTGTTATTGTTTTAATACACTCTTGTCTCTTTCCCTTTTATTCATTCCTTTTCCTAATTGTGTTTAGATCTTTTTCTTTTTCTTCTTTTTATTATTTTATTTCCTCTTTGTTTTTTCTATCATTTATCTAATTACTAACTAGAGACAGAAACCATGGCCATAAATACCAGTGACTACCATACCAACAAGGAGCTATGGTAGCATAGTGGTTACGAGTTGGACTGCTAACCTCAAAGTCATCAGTTTGAAAGTACCAGTAATTCCATGGGAGAAAAATGAGGCTTTCTGCTCCCATAAAAGTTTACAGCCTCAGAAACCCTATATAGGGTTGCTATGAGTTGGCACACTACCACCACCACTATACCAATGGCTACATACAGTAACAATGACAACAAGAATCAACAACTAAATTCATCCTGCACTGAACTCCATAAACAGTGAACAGATAACAATGCACAAGCTCATCTCCTGATCATACCCAACAGGAGGCAGTTGGTCAGTCCCTCAGAATACACCAACATGCAATTATCAAATTAATACAAATACAACACCACCACAATGTCTTGAAAGGAGCAGACAATTTCTATTCACATGAAGAAACAAGGCAAAGTGGGTCAAACAAGTGACCAAGAGGCAGAGGTAGAATACATTTTATTGGAAAAAAAGCATAGGAACCACTTGAAAACAAATGATATTTAGGAGCCTCCAAATGATTGACTGAAAAGTCATGTAAAACAAGGAAGAATTCAGGAACACACTAAAAGAATAATCAAACATAGCAGATAAATGATTGGAGACAATAAAAAATCTACAAATAGAAATCCAAGAGATTAATACTAAGATACCAGAAATGGACAATTACATTAAAAGGGCAAAGAAGCAAATTTGAATCAATGGAAGTTATAAACAGTGAGCTTAAAGATAAATCTCTCAATATTAGTAAGTTAGAATAATGAGAAAAAAATACATTGAAAATCTGAAGAAAACCTAAGATTCATGTGTAACAACATGAAGAGGAATAACTTACTAGTGATTGGAATTCTAGAACAAGAAGAGATAAAGAAACTCACACAAAAGAAGTTAGTTGAAGAACTGCTGGAAGAAAATTTCCCAAGTATCATGAAAGATGAGGAGATAAGCATTCAAGAAGCTGAACAAACCCCAAGCAGGATAGACCACAAAAGAAAATCACCAAGTTATATCATAATCAAACTCTACAAAATCAAAGACAAGGAAAAAATCCTAAAAGCAGCTCAGTAAAAATAAAAAGCTATCTACAAAGATGAACCAACAAGACTAAGCTCTGATTTCTCAGTAGAAACTATGCAAGCAAGAAGGCAATGTATGGAGGCAGATGGGCTATTACTACAAGAACAAACAAATCGCCTCCCTAGAAAACATCAAGGCAAGTGGCCAGGTCCTCTCAACACAGACCTCCTTCCAAGACTAAGACTCAACGGAAATGGAAGCTCTGATTGGTGACCACACACATCACCGATGGGGGGAAGTGGGGTAAAGCAGCAATGAAGCGGCAAGCTAAGCCCTACAATGTTCAGTGGACTTCTGTGGATCCAGTTGGGGACTCGGTTGGCAAGCAGTGTGGAGAGACCTGGAGACTCTTGGGTCCAGAGTCAGTGGCATGGCCACGGAGGACGCGAGAGGAGAGTGGAGCTACCGGCAAACAGGAAGAGAGGACATATGCACAGGAGTGCCCACACTTGCAAATGATACCCACGTGACCTGGACCGGATGACAGGATGATCGGAGCTCAACCAGGAGAGGAAAGAAGATGGAGGGGCGGGGGGGAAAAGAGTGAGCTAATACAGTCTGATGAACTGGACTAGTGACTCAAAAGAGGGAAAAAAATCCTCACAGCAACAAACATTCACACACACCCCCACACACAGAGTGGACATTGGATACTCAAATTGGGAGGGGAGGACTACAAAGGCAAGAAGTGACTGGCTTACAAGCTTTCAAGAGGGAACCTAGTGCTAGGGAGCATGGC
>NW_006409054.1:251084-253934 GCF_000296735.1 Chrysochloris asiatica | reverse complement strand
CACCACCCAGAATTCAATTCTGATATGGAAATTATCCAGAGTAAAACAAAACTAAAAGACTAAAAACAGGGAACCAGAGATATTTATTTAGAATGAAGACAATAGCAAAGCAAAAAGAGGGGAAAGTAAAGTTACAAAACTTCCAAATAATAAGGAAGTCAAGTAGATTTCAAGATAAAACAGAGTATTTTAAACTGGAAAAATTATTAACAAATTATAGTGTAGTGATGTTATTACGTGCCATCAATTTAGTCCAGACTTACAGCAACCCTGTATAAGTTTCCAAAGAGCAGCTGATGAGTCTGTATTTGTGACCCACTGGTTCAAATCAACCTTGTGGTCCAGTGCTTTATCCCACAATGCCACACCAGGACTCCAAATTATAGGGTAAACTCAAAGAAAACTAATACACCTTCACATCCTTCACATCAAATCAAGAAAAGGGAAAACCATGAAGATTTTATAAACATTAAAATAGCAATGAAGAAATGGAGAAGAATATGCACAAACAAAATGAACTAAGCACAGAAAAATATGTGCAACAAACAAACAGCTCTATTCACATTGTACTACTCTACAATAGTAAAAAGATGGTGGTGGTGGTGATTGTGATTATGTGCCATGGAGTCGGTCCCAACTCATAGCAACCCTGTACAGATTTTCCGAGGCTGTAAATCTTTAAGGGAACAGACAGCCCGATCTTTCTCCCGTGGAACAGCTGGTAGTTTCAAATTGCTGACCTTGTGGTTTGCAGCCCAATTCATAATGACTAAGCTACCAGAAAGCCTTAAAATGATGGAGGACAGCCTAAATGCCCCTCAATGGAAGAATGGATAAACAAAGTTTGATATGTCCTCACAATGGAAGCTATGCAATACTGAAGAACAATGATGAATCTGCAAAACACCTCATAACACGGATGAACCTAGAGTACAATGTACTGAATGAAATAAATCAAGCACAAAGGGACAAATACTGTGTGAGATCACTATTGTAAAAATTCAAGAAAAGGTTTTCACGCTTAAAGAAATATCCTCCCAGATCTGTGTCAATCCACACAAAACCTCTGAAAAATGTCCAGAATAAAAGTATTAATTTGCTGTACATTCAAAAATCTGTCAAATATGCACTGACAATTTACAAGCTCGGCAATCTGAAACAAACATGGAGAGTTGAGCCCTGACATCCAGGAGCATTTAGAGCAGAAAATTTCGAGAAGAAGAGGACCTGGAAGTATAAGGAGGCTGACACACACACACAGCCCCAGCCCTCCCCAACCCCCAACTGCACACAAGTCAACATGAAACAGGAACTCCAAGGAGACCTTGGACTCTGACATACCATTTATGATATGGCCCGAAAGCTTATCTTACCCTGAGTCCCAGCACACTGAGCTCTGATACTGGGAGGGGAGATCAGAGCACAGGCTAGATTCTCTTGAAGAACACTGAGGAGCTGACAGGAAGGACCTCAAAAAGCACACTTCACTGCCCTGTCCAGCACATCAGGATAGTATTCCCAATTCTGTGACAATAACCACTGTTCACTAAGCCATGGATGCTATTTCTTGCTGTAATATAAATTACCTGAATGCTAGTAGGGTTCCAATTTACTTTCCTATCTAATTGCCATGCAATGCCTCTTATCATTAAGTTGTTTCAAGCTCTTTCAAAACAGTTTTAGATGAACGCCTGGGCCATAAAGTCGTGGTTAATGCAACATGCATTGTGACTTCAAAATGTGAAAGTTAACAAAAAGGATTCAACGTTTTTTCTGGAAGGTTCATCCTGGTGAAAATTTATAAAACGTGATTTCTCTTGATGAATTGCTCACTGGGTTCTCTTCTACAGAAGGAGAAATTTTCAAGAACTGTTTCCTGACTGTTCATTTTCTGGGAGGTGGAGAGAAAAGCACACATATAACTTGATGGTGTTTGGTTTTACTTTACATTTTTCCTGCCAGTCTTCGGCCCAGCATGGCCCTGGCTGAGGGCATGGCTCCCACTGGAAGCTGCTGACAAACCCCCACAGGCACATCAGGGCTTCATCTTCTCTGCACATGCCCACCTGCACCTCTGATGAGGAGTTCCTCCTTCACAATGTCACCTCCATAACTGAATACCCAACCACAGGCAGCTCTGGGAACTCCTTGTGCCCCTTCCTCACCCACTACCAGGGATCAGAGTCTGCCCCAGCCCCACCCAGAGGTCAGCTACGAGTCCTCATGACCCATGAGCCTTTCCCCACCACCTTCTGATTGGGCGTCAACCCTGTTTCCCATTGGATATCCCAGGGGAGGTGAGGACAGGTCACTCATAACTAATCTTATGAGACACATGGAGTGAGGCAGGAGGGAAATGACCCTTCATACAGAAGATTTAAATAAAACTTGATTTGACAAATGGAGTCCTAGTGTGTTGTTGTAGGAAAAGAACTGGACTGTACAGGAGGTTTGAACTGTATAAATGGTGGCTCAAACCCCACATCTGGTCCTCGGAAACCCTAGACAGGGCAACAATGAGTCTAAACCAACTCAATGGCACTTAACAACAACAGACAAATAAACAACAAAAATATATAAAAGGAAAGAAAAATAGAGAAAGGTGACATAAGAAAGGAAGGAAGGAATGTCTTCCTGGAATTGAGACCTGGCTTATCTGGGTTTTCTTGTTGTGAAGTGCCTTCGAGTCAAGTTGATTCCAACTCATGGAGACTGTGTATTGGGTTAGAGAGGAGCAATTTGTAGGTTTGAACACCTGACCTTGTGGTTCGCAGTCCAGTGCTTATCCTTTAGTGCCACACCAGGAGTCCAGTATGTCTGGGTCTAAGAGGCCATAATAGATGCATTTTG
>NW_006409054.1:248492-249984 GCF_000296735.1 Chrysochloris asiatica | reverse complement strand
AGGGCTTTCCTGCCAGAACACATGGAAGGGACAAGGACAACACAGAAAACTAACTTTAGAAATGTGGAAACCCCACACAAAAGATCCTCCTACATTGCTAGTGAGACTGTAAAATGGTCCAACCACTGTGTAAAACAGTATGGCGCCTCCTCAGAAAGTTAGAAATAGAAATACTGTAAGACACAGCACTCCCTGTACTTGGTATATATGCACAAAAGATAAGAATGAGGACATGAGTAGATATATGCACACCCATGTTCATGGCAGCACTATTCACAATAGCAAAGAGATGGAGACAGCTTAAGTGCCTATCAATGGAAGAAGGGATAAACTAACTTTGGTACATGCACAATGTTGAAGAATAATAACAAATCAGCAAAACACTTCATAACATGAATGAACCTGAAGTACATTATTTTGAGTGAAATCAGTCAATCAAAAAAACACAAATACTCTATGATACCACTATTGTGACAACTCAAGAAAAGCTTTACGAGAGAGAGTGGCGGCGCTTCCCTGACCCGGCAACACGGGAGTGGGTGGGCAGTGTGGTACACAGACGGCCCTTGGGTAAACATAAGACTTTAGCCCCCAACATTGTGGACTTGCTTTTTTAAAGGGTCGAGCTGCTGGGGAGTTTTGCGCATTTTGGACCTGCGCTCACCTCCCTCTCTGGGACGGCGCCCCACGCCACTGCAGAGCTTAGAACAAAGGGCGGCACACTCAGAGAGCCGGTGGGACCACAGGAACTGGCAACGTCCTTCTGAGGGTGGGGGGCTTCATTGCCACGGGAAGCGTTGCCTACGTGGATGTAGGGTGGTCCGGGTGCCCAAGGCACGGGGAGACAGAGAGAGGCATTTTTTGATGACCTCAGACAGGGACACCATCAGCTGCCATCTACTAATCCCGCCCTCCACCCTCTCTGCCTAGGCTAGCCCTCTGCCCAAACTCCAAGGCTCAGGCCATCAAGGCACAAGCTGAGACGCTTTGAGGTTGTTTTTACCACCAGCAACAAAGCAATCCTGCTGTGGCTCTGTGGGTTAAGAGATCAATCTGTGAAACCTTTTGAGCTGCAAGGTCGGAGGTTGGGGCCACCAGCTGCTCCTTAGAAATCCTTTACAGGATTTTGTTTTGTTTTGTTTTTTTGTTTGCTTTTTTTTCTTTTTGCTCTGCGGGTTAAGGGATCAGACTGCAGAGCCTTTTGAACTGCAAGGTTGGTGGCTCACGCCCACCAGCTGCTCCTTAGAAACCCTATAAAGGGCTCTTTTTTTTTCTTTCTTTCTTTCTTTTTGCTCTGTGGGTTAAGGGACCAGACTGCAGAACCTTTTGAACTGCAAGGTCAGTGGTTCTCACACACCAGCTATTCCTTAGAAATTCCACAAAGGGCCGTTTGTTTTTGTTTTTTGTTTTTTCTCTTTCTTTTTTTGTGTGTGACTAGAGATTGCCTTATTTAATCTCGTTGTTTTTTCTGATGCTGAATCCTTTCTCCTTT
>NW_006409054.1:247048-247791 GCF_000296735.1 Chrysochloris asiatica | reverse complement strand
CTCTCAATACCACTAAGATAGAAGAACAAACCCAAAAAAGGGTAAAAAATTCAGAGGAAGGTCTAAGATTCATGTTGGACAACTGTCGGGGACCTGCCTTGACACGGGTGTTTGGTTCACGAGGTGGGGATATCTGGCGGTGATAGGGATAGCAAAAGAGGAGACAAAGAGACACAACAAGAGAGGCAAAGAGACACCCCGAAACCAGAGTGGATGCATTACTGGCATCTGGCAGATCAGGCGTGGTGAACATCTGAGCTATGAGGGCATTAAGATCTCGCATAGTAAACATCTTAGCTATGCGAGCAGTATGCACCCCCTACTAGCTGGTCAGCAACGCATGCCTGGTCGTCCATATAACACGCCCTCCAAGCTTTAATGCACGCTCTTAACGAATGCCCGTAATGCATGCCTTGCCAGCTGTAATGCACACCTGGTTCAGCCTGCGCCTCTGTTTTATTTAGGGGAGGAGCTTCACACCAAGCTGGGAGGGACTAAGACAAGGTACCGCTAACATACATAATTTTCCAGACATTCAGGTAACTTTACATTGTACTTCGCAGGTTCGACTCTCACGACCTCAACTTGGATTCTCAGGCTCAATTAACATATCGATAGCACCTGAGCTCAGTTGGGGGCAGGTGAGAAGGAAGGTCAAAAGGCTTGGGAGTAGTCCCATTGTGTTGGCTTCCTGAGCCAGGTTTTCAGGAGCCTAGTTGAATGGCCTGCACCTGGAAACACTT
>NW_006409054.1:231958-235455 GCF_000296735.1 Chrysochloris asiatica | reverse complement strand
CGACCCATAGTGACCCTGTACAGGGTTTCCGAGGGTGTAAATCTTTACGGGAGTAGAAAGCCTCATCTTTCTCCCGCAGAACGGCTGGTAGTTTCGAACCGCTGACCTAAGGTTTGCAGCCCGATTCGTAACCACTACGCTACCAGAGCTCCTTAAACTATCACATAATTCACAATAAATAATTTTAAAAAAATAAAAGAAAGAAAGAAAAGAAAAGCTTTACATGCTAAAAGAAACATTCTGGAGACTTTCAGCAAGGTGGCGAACTAAGCAGGCACCCTACACGGACCCTCTACAACAAAGATACAAGAGACCAAATGAAACAGACACAGATGAAAATCCTGGAGCCTTGAACTTCACAGGAAAGGTTAGAGAAGTGTATTCAGTGCTCACTGGGAGGAGAAACTGTGTAGAGATGGCAAGAGAGGGAAACAGGTGAACAGCCAACCTGATGAGCACATCCATCTTGTGGAAAGCTTTGACAGCAGAAGGTGGCCTGGCATAGCAGATCACGTAGGTGACAGGAAGCATGTGATTTCTTCTTTTTCCTCCTGCTCCCCTGGTGATCAGATGTGTGGCCAGCTCCTACCCTCCTCCATTCCCAGCTCAGACCCTACTCTCCAGGAGTTCAAAGCCATGCGGTTGGAAGCCACACTGGAGTGACATAGGGGTATACTGCAGTCCTTTGGTGGGCCACTTTGGTGCCTGGATTTGGGTAGACTTGGCCTCAAACCTATAGATCCTGCAGAGCCACCACACCAGCATTTAACCAGGATAATATCATATAGACCAGTAAAATTTCTTATTTCCAGGTTTTTAATCATTTTTCTTAACACTCTCAATGAAAGATTTAATGGAAACTGTTGAGGTAGTACTAAGATATGGTAAAATAAATAAATAAGGTAAAAACCGTGAAAGAACTACAGAAAATGGAATACTGTTCAAATAAGAACCAACAGCATCATTCTGTGTAGTATGTGAAGTGGATCTATGGGATATATATAGGGTTAGTTTGCAGACACGTATTCGAAATTATGAAATTTGAGGGGGCTTCACAGATCCTGAGCCTGAAAAGAGGACACAAGAGGTTGTAGAAAAAATACTGTAAACTCTAGCACAAAGAAATGGGAGACCACATTCAGAAAGTGTACACTATGGACTATGAACACAATGAAATCAGTGTGGGAAATAAGCCTATTATATTTTTAATTAATGTATAATTAGGAGTCCTGGTGTGATGTTGTGGGCTAATGCGTCAGACTGCAAAGTCGTTTGAACCTGCAAGGTTGGTGGTTCAAGCTCACCAGCTACTCCTTGGAAACCCTATACAGGCTTGCTATGGGTCGGAATCGACTCGACGGCACTTAACAACAACATGTATAATTAAATACTTTCCTCAACAACAGCAATGATAAAAAGCATTTTGCAACATTAATAAATATAACCTTCAGGATAAACACATTGTCAGTTTATTCTGCCAAAGCTCTACCATTAATGATGACGTTAATCACTCTATTATTATCTAGGGAATTGTCTAAACTTATTGTTACTATTTGTGTGAATATCGTTGTGTCTCATCATCTGCATACCATTCTTCCTATTTCAAAGGAATATGCCCTGAAACTAATAAACCAAACCCACTGCCATTGAGTTCATTCCAAATTACAGTAACCCAATAAGGCAGAATGGGGTACTGGTGTGGCATTGTAGGATAAGCACTCAACCCAAGGTCGGTTTGAACTGCAAGGTCAGTGGTTCAAACCTACCAGTCACTCTTTGGAAACCCTAAACAAAGTTGTTAAGAGTCAGAACTGACTAGATGGCACTTAACAACAACAACAATAAGAGAAAATAGAACTACTCCTTAAGTTACCTGAGGCTATAAACCTTTACAGGAGTTGATACCCCATCTTCCTCCTGTGGAGCAGCTGATGTGTTTGAATAGCCAACCTTGCAGTTACCAGGCCAACACTTAACACACTGTGCTACCAGGGTTCCTAGGATGCCCATGTGGTTGTTGTTGTTGTCGTATGCCGTCGAGTCAGTTCCAACTCGTTGCACCACTGTACAGCATTTCTCAGAGCATCTGGTGGGTTTGAACTGACTACCTTTTGACCAGCCATTCAGTGCTTATCCTACAGCACCACACCAGGGCTCAATATGCACATAGCTCTTCCAAAAGTAATACAACATCAAAAAGGTACAAGCTAAACAAAAATGGAGATAAATGTGTCAGATTATATATTAACACGTTTTTGTTGTTATCTGCTGTTGTGTTGACTCTGACACCTGGTGGCCCCCATGTGTTGTAGAATAGAACTGTTCCATGGGGTTTCCTTGGCTGTAATCTTAATGGAAGCAGATCATCAGACCTTTACTCCTACAGTACTGGTGGGTGAGTTCCAACCTCCAAACTCTAAATAAACAGTTACAAGTAATTTGTGCCACCTTTCATTGTTGTTGATTCGGTTCCAACTCATTGCTACCCTGTATAGGGTTTCCATGTGATTCACAGTCCAGTGTTTATCTTATGGAACTCCCGCACTAGGGAACTTATATTAACATGTGTCATTGTTGTTGTTGTTGTTGTTGTTGTATGCCATCCAGTCAATCTACTCATGTGAACTTTATAGGACCGAGTACAAATGCACCCATAGGGTTTTCTAGGCTTTCATCTTTATAGATTGTCTGGTCTCTTCTTCTGCAGAACTGCTGATGGATTCCAACCACAGATCTTTCAGATGGGGACGAGGACTAAAGCACTGTTCCATAAGGGAGTCTTATATTAGCATATAGAAATCATTGTTGTTGTTGTTATGTGCCGTGGAGTCAGTTCTGACTCATAGAGACCCTGTACAGACAGGGTCTTTGAGGCTGTAAATTTTTATGGGAGCAGAAAGCCTCATCTTTCTCCCGCGGAACAGCTGGTAGTTTTGAACTGCTGATCTTGTGGTTCGCAGCCCGATTTGAAACCACTATGCTACCAGAGCATGTACTTAAAGTTCAACAAGGGCCCCTATGAACACATTTCCCATGACATTACTGGAGGAGTGAACCTTTTTAATACATTTGTGAGTGCTTCACATACACTTTCCCACAAATTGCAAAAAGTTCCATGCCCTCCTTTAAGAAACATTATGGTTTATAGGTTTATATCAGTCAGAGTCCAGTAAAGAAACAGAAAGCATATCAGTCAATTGAAAAGATAAATGTTTAATATAAAAAAAAGTGTCAATTAACAGCACAATATGCATTATTCTTCAGGGCACAAAGACCATTCTCCAAGACAGACTATATCCTAAGGTACAAAGCAAGTCCCAACAAGTTTTAAAAGAATAAAATCATAAAAGTATCTTATCCTACCACAATAGAATGAAACTAGCATTTAATAGAAAGAAAACCAGAATATATAAATATGAGGGAGTTTAACAGCACACCATTAAATAACCAATGTTGTTGTCAAGTGCTGTCGAGTGATTTTTTAAAATATGCTTAGT
>NW_006409054.1:218345-231858 GCF_000296735.1 Chrysochloris asiatica | reverse complement strand
TTTCTACTCCCGTAAGATTTACACCCTCGGAAACCCTGTACAGGGTCGCTATGGGTCGGACCCGACTCGATGGCACTTAACAACAACAACAACAAGAGGTTCTTAACTATTTAGCGGTCCAAAAAAAAAGCTCTGAAGAATCCAAACTAGAAATGCAGGGAACACCAATGTCTCTAGAACTGGAGTACCAATGTGTGAGAATCAGGTTTTGTGCCAACTTGTTTGAACAGGAGTCCCAGTTGTTTGGCAGGTGATAGTTAACGCTATGATGACGGGCTATGAGAAGCCAATCAATTGAAAGGATGTTTCCTTGGGGGTGTGGCCTGCTCCCAATGTAACAGGCAAGCAGAAAAGACTCGCACTCTTCGCTACTGAGTCCAGATCTCGCATGTGGATCATCCTCCAACATCCGGTTCTTTGAACCTGAGCCAGTGGCCTTCGCTTTGTGGATTTGCCTGCCAGTTCTGCCCACTGAGTGTGCCTGGGAAATTGCATGTCCACCAGAGGACCTTGCATGCCTGTTCCTATTGGCCCAGCTCCTGTGCCCCACACCACCAGTTCTGCAGTGCACCTACCCAGGCCTTGGTCAACCATCACCCTACTTTCTCATCTTACAAGTCCAACCCACCATGTCCCAGGAAAATTCTGAAGGTGAACACTTCCTGATCAAATTGCCTAGGCCCCTCAGAATAGAGGTGGGGATCCACACTCAGTACAAAGTCCAGTTGGATAAAGCAAACTATATTGCAGAGGATTCAACCTTTCTCCTTTCATATACAGACAGTATAAAATGCTCACAGAGTATTTTTTCACAACCAAAGTAAAATAAATTTCCACAGTCAAATTCCACCAACACTGATCCAGCTCAAATAAAAGTCCATTTTTTTTTCTTCTTGTTACAGGAACACAAGACATGAATCGACAATTCTCAGAGTCACCCACATGACTTCCAGTGCCATCCAGCACTCTCCTCAAAGTCTTTCACTTTGGGGAGTCTGAAGCTCCAAATAGAGCCATCATGAGGGGACTAGGACCAAAATAGGTCCTTATGGGGGCACAATTCTGGGGCCAGAGGGGAGTAATGGATATTCAACCCCTGGGAGAACATCCTCACCACCAGAGCCAGATCTCAGCCCCTCCTCAGGAGGGCTCATTTGCTCATTCAAAGAAGAAGGCAATTTGTTAAGAAGCACAGGTGTTCCCTTGGGCCCACCTGCCATGGAACAGATAGTGAGGGATGGGGTTCCTGACCTAATCATGAAATACGGAAAGAGGGTCCCAGAGAAGGAAACGTGAGAGAATGAGAAAATATGAGACCCATCAGTCATGTTGTAGAAGGAGACATCCCCACCATCATAGTCCAGGAAAACCCCCACCTGGCAGAGATCCTGTCTACAAAATAAGTATTTTCGGTGGGTAGCACTGGCATAAACCCTACCTAAAGTATATCCCACAGCCCAAAACCCCTTTCTTGGGCGCTCTATGAACTTCCTATTCCTATCCACATCTTCCCTACAAACACCCACAGCCCACTTGCTTAAGTATCTATTGCTGATTTCTATTTCCCAGTAACATCTCCCTGACATGATGCCCTTGGCACCCAACACACTGCATCTGTCATCACTCAGGTCCTCACAGTTGTCCTTCATGGTCACCCTCATGTTTTCCTGAGAGAGGGCAAGGTAGGGATGGGCAGAATCTGGATCCAGAGTGACAGACCCTGTAAAGAGAGTTAGCAAATC
Organism: Chrysochloris asiatica; assembly: GCF_000296735.1. Lineage (NCBI taxonomy): Eukaryota > Metazoa > Chordata > Mammalia > Afrosoricida > Chrysochloridae > Chrysochloris > Chrysochloris asiatica. The sequence goes on along the minus strand of NW_006409054.1, from coordinate 230,116 downwards.
ATGCCAGCCCCTCCCCTGCATTATAATAAGGACACAAATACACCTTCCCTCAGACCTACTTAGTGCCATGATTAGATGGCTAAGCACCCTAAACTGAGAGCTAGTGATTCAAGTCCACAGGCCTCCACACAGGATAAGGAACTAAAAGGCTGATTTGGGAGTTCCAGTTTGGGCCAACATTAGTCACACCCTCTAGCCTTAGCTACATGACTATCCCCTTCCCAACCCACCAGCCACTACCAATGGTATCTGCATCTGTATCACCATGAAGAACCAAAGCAGAGGGCAGAAACTCCCAGGCAAGGAGAACTCTCAGAAAGATCTTCCAAGTCACTCACAAATCTGGAAGTGCTCCTTCCGCCAGTCTAAAAAAAGAACCAACAATTTCATGTCAGATTACAGACTTTGCACATTAGAATCAACACCTTTTCTTATAAAACCTATTGATGCAGGAGTTCAAGGGGGAAACGTTTTGGAAACATAAAACTGACGTATTTATTTTTCTCTGTCTCACACACCCAGAACACTCACCTTCCCATGAAACCTTGCAGCTTTCCCCAGAAAGCTAAACCATGAGACTGAACACAGTCTACTTGAACAAAAAAATGTCATTGCCCAGTTTTGGCTATGAAAGTATACTTTCTAACCAGGCCAACTACATTTAAACCTAGGTTTTGTTGAAAAATAATTGAGGAAATTAGAGTATCAAAGACATCTATTTACTTATTAACTGTTGCTAGAGCTAAACTTGAAAGGTGACTCTAAACAATCATAGAGAGAAACACAAATGGCTGCACTGAACTTACAGAATAGCTGTAAGTCATGTTGTGATTAAGTTCCATGAAATTGGTTTCGACTCATAACAACTCTGTACAGGGTTTCCAAAGCTTTAAATCTTCTGTACAAGGAGAGGAGTCATCTTTCTCCTGCAGAGTAGCTAGTGAAGACACATCGCATGTCCTGAATTTTCTTCCTTTATAGCTTATAGTCATGGAACATGGTGGTTCCATAGGACATGGCAATAACTGACCCAAGTTAAAAGTCAATAGAGCAATTATCAAGAAAGAAGAGAGAGAAGTTCAAAGCATGAAGCACATACACACAGTAAGAGATCAGATACTAGTGATCTGTCTCTCTTCATTAGGCACTGGGAGCAAAAACACTCAGTTATCCATAGGAAAATTGAAAAACATTTAATCTATCTATTCCCTTCCTCCAAGAATAGCCCAGAGATATTGCAGGCTTCCAGGAGAAACCCTACTGTGGTAAATAGAATACTGGTCACAAAGATTTCTATATCCTAAGTCTCAGAACCTGTGACTATGTTACCATACATGTTCCTCCCTCCCCTCGTGTTGTTGTTAAGTGCCATTGAGTCAAAGCCAACCAATAATGACCCTTTATAGGGTTTCTTAGGAGTGACTGGTGAGCTTGAACCACCAACCTTGTGGTTCAAACCAACTTTGTAGTCCAGCTCATTAACCCACAGTGCCACCAGACATGATTGTTGTTGTTTTTAAATGCTATTGAGTCAGTTCCAACTCATAGTGACCTTGTACATGGTTTCCAAGGAGCAGCTGGTGGAATTGGTTCATTCTGCCATTGCATTAGTTACAAAGTAAGCCATCTCAGGAGAAGGAAAAGGAGATCCATTACCATCAAGAAAGAAGAGTCACGATAGAGTGAGTTCTTTGGATCCTGAGATCCTTATGCACTGAGGACATCAGTCCATCAAGACCTTGTTCTGTTTGTAGCTGACCTTGTTCTGTTTGTAGCAAGGTCATATCTTAAATCTCTTCCAATCTCCTACAAATTTCAGGCTGACTATGCCATAATCTTCCCTACTAAAGTAACGAAAGTTGGAACCCTCCATAAAGCCACCTCAGCCTACTAACTGAGCTATAGGCTCTGAGTCAAGTCTGCATTTAGTAAAGGGTCTAATAACTCAATTCAAAACACTATCATCATAGACACTTGAGGGGGAGAGAAAGGAACAGCCAGAAATATCACCATAGAAAGCTTGTATGTCCTTCTTTGGCCTATAAGTTATTAGAATATCTAAAATGGTTCTACAACATGCCCAGTGAAGGAGGCTTCCTGTGGAGCCTCTGCATTACATAAGACCATAGGTAGAATCCTGAACCCCATCCAGAATCTTCTAGGTGGGAAATTTCCACTTGAAAGGACAAGCAGACCAGTCTGGAGCAGCTTGAAGAACAGAAGATGCTTCTTGAAGGAAAGATTGACAGGAAAAACACAAAACAATAACAGCAGTCCAAATGATTACTACAAGAACAAGCAAGTTGTTCACCCAGGAGACATCAAGGCAAGTGGTTGGGTCCTCTCAGGGCAAACCCCCTGCCAAAACTAAGACTCAATGGGAATTCATGAACAGACATGCACTCAGATTGGTGACCACATTGTTCATCAATAAGTGGAAGTGAAGGAAAAACAGCAATGAAGCTGCAAGCTAAGCCCAGCAATGTTCAATAGACTCCTGTGAACCCAGGTGGAGAGCTGGTTAGCCAGCAGTATGGCAAGACCTGAGGACTTGTGGGCCCAGAGTCAGTGACATAGCCATAGAGGACTAGAGTGGAGAGTGAAACATCCAGCTGATAAGAAGAAAGGGCATATGCATAAAAACACTCACACCTGCAGACTATACCCACTTGACCTGGCTTCAATGGCTGGATGATCAGAGCTCAACCAGAAGAAGAAAGAAGAGGAAAAAAAGAGTAATCAGATACAATTTAATGAACTTGACCTAAACCTATGGATGCAGTAGCTTAAAAGAAGGAACAAATCTTTACAGCGAGGATCATTCCCACGAGGATCATTCCCACCCTCTCGATACACAGGGTAGACAGGGATGGGCAACTTGGACATTGGCTACCCCAAATGGAGGGGGCTACAAAGTCAAGAAGTGACTGGTTTATAAGCTTTCAAGAGGGAGCCTAGATCCAGAGGGCATGTAGGAAAGTAGACTCTCCACTGAGTAGTATCCAATCTGTCTGGGCAAGGCTGATAAAAGGAGATGGGGATAGGTCTCTTGTGGTACAATAGTGAATAATTGTTATCAGGACTGATTGTGAGGGTTGGAAATGTAAAGGTAGATGTTTTGTAGCAAAAAGAGGGGAGTGATTGAGTTTGCAGTCTAGGAGCAGAGGTCTCTGGGACCATCAAGGGAGAAGAGCGGAGTGTGGGACCATACACAGAGAAACAGTGACACCAGAGATGGAGGCGGAGACGATGATATGGAGAGATAGAGAAGCTGGAGACTCTAGACCCAGAGAAGGTGAGGAGCTGTATGCTGACAACTGGGGGGCAGGTTTGCAGGGTATACCCTTTGGTTGGTTGATGATGCATGGAGGGGACTGGAACCATGGCAATGAAACCATATAAAATAGGATAAATGTAAAGCTAGTGTTCTCCCATGTAAACTATCACATAATTCACAATAAAACATTTTTTTTAAATAAACACTATCATCAAGTAAATTCCAAATCATAGCAAACCTATACCAGGTTTCTGAGAGTCTTAAGTATTTACAAGAGCACACAGCCTCATCTTTTTACTGCAAATCAGCTATTGGATTTGAACTTGAAGTTAGCAGCGCAATACCCAACCCACAACACCACCAGGATCAACATTTATTCACAGAACTGATATGTGATTGGATTTTTTCATGTTTTTGGACTATTGTGAAAACCAAGGGGGTTTTCAACATAAGCTGTGCTGAAATTTAAACATAGCCAATTCATTCAGGAACTATTAAATGCACTATTATTACCAAAAGCCTTGTTGTTGTGATTGTTAGGTTCCATCAAGTCGGTACCAAGTCATAGCGACCCCAGCACAGCAGAACAAAACACTTTCTGATCCTATACCAAACTCACAATCATTGCTGAGCTTGAACCCATTGCTGTTACTACTGTGCCAATCCCTCTCATTGGAGGTCTTCCTCTTTTTCTCCAACTCTCCACTTTACCAAGTATAATGTCCTGCTCCAGGGACTGGTCCCTCCTGATAATATGCCCAAAGTATGATAGAAAAAGTCTGGTCATCCTGGCTTCTAAGGAGCGGCCATTATTAAAATACAAACTAACCAAAGGGAGTTTACTTCTGCAGAATTTAAAGTATTGTACTAAGTCTTTCCCTTTCATCTACTAGGACATTGCTCATGCCATTCTCTATCTTATGGGGGTGGTAGAGAGAACAAACTCAGATGTTAAGAATCAAATCGTTGAAATTTGTAATTCTTTAGAACTTTCCTTAGTGTCACTGAATTCCAGATCAGTATCCTTTGGAAAACATGAACTCACAGTCTATGAAATTATTATCAGAAAATCCATGATCTTGCCTAGTGCTAAATTTATAGATCCAAATAGACTTCAACTCTATTGTTAGGTTACTAGATACTGTCAAGTTGGCTCCAGCTTATAGCAGTCCTATGCACAACAGAACAATACATGCCTGTCCTGCATCATCATACAAAGCTTGTGTCCATTATGATACTCTCTGTCTCTTAACTGGTATATTTAACCCATTTATATTCAGTGTGATTATTAATAGGTATGCACTGATTGCTATCATTTTGCTGTGTGGCTTTTTTCTCATATTGCTGGTTTCTTTGTTCCACATACATTTCTGCACTGAGTTCATTTCGTTTGTGGGTTTTCTTTTCATTTTCTTCATTACTGTTATTTTAAGTTTACTAAATCTCTCTGATTTTCCTCTTTTTATTTTCATGTGAAAGTGTATTGATTTTTGTTGAGGTTGCCCTGTAATTTGTCGGGGACTGGCAACATAGTTGTGTTGTTCACGAGTGTTTGGTTCACGAGGAGGGGAGACCCAGCAGCAATAGGGACAGCAAAAGAATACACAGAAAGACAGAAGGAAGAAGACAACGAGACACCCCAAAACCAGGGTGGATACATCACTGGTGGGCAGGCTTGGGACTACAGGCATCATGGGCTCTGCAGGCAGCAACGCACTGCTCTGCAAACTGTACTGCATGCCCTCCAACTAAAGCACACTTCCACCGCCTGCCTGTACTGCCCAGCCAGCAAGCTGTAATGCACAGTCTGCAAGCCGTAAGACACGGCTTGCCAAGCTGTAAAGCATGCCTTCACTGCCTGCCTGTTCGTAATGCACGGTCTCACTGCATGCCTGTAATGCACCCCTGGGCCAGCCTGCGTCTCAGTTTTATGTAGGGGAGGAGCTTCACACCAAGCTGGAAGGGACTAAAACAGGATACAGCTAACATCAGTAATTTTCCAGACACTCAGGTAACTTTACATTGTACTTTGCTGGTTCGAATCCCAGGCCTGCAACTTGGTTTCTCAGGCTCAATTAACATATCTATAGCCCATGAGCTCAGCTGGATGAAGGTGAAAGAGAAGGACAAAAGGCTTGGGAGGGTCCTGCTGTGTTGGCTTCCTGAGCCAGGCTTGCAGGAAGATGCGAGATGCACAGGTGAATGGGCTGCACCCGGAAAAGGGATTAGGGAGGAGGGGTTTTTTGTCTATAGAACAAAGGACCGGGAAGTAGCTAAACTATTTTCAGTTAATCCATTGGAGAAAGGCTTGACGTTTGAAACCTTTAGTCTCGGCTTTAGGAGGTTTTAATATTTCTCTGTGGATAATACGGGCTCATGTCTGCATTTAATTATAAACATAACTGAATACTAAGATTAAAAACAATATGCCATGACTGCCAGTGGCCAGAATTTGTTCCTCAGAGCCTGCGGCCTGCAACACTCGGGCCCAGTGGGCCTCGAACTTCTACACGGTCTGCAACAGTAATTCATTATTTTCCCCAGTTTAAAGTCTGTCTTATCTTGATATCTACTTCCTTGTCATTTGGATATTCTATATCTACACTATTTCCTCTTTTTGCTTTGTAGTTGACTTCATTATAAATGTTTCTCTGCTATTCATAGAGTTTTCAATGACTAGCGATTCGGAAGTAGTTTGTCATTCTTTCTTCATTATAAATAAATCTTCTGGTTCCCTATTTTCAGTCTGATAGGTTTGTTTCACTTCAAATACTTCTATGTCTGAATTGAATTCTGGATGGTACTGTCATGTATGGTAATCTCAGGTTGCTGTCTGCTGTTGTTGGTTCTCAGTCCAAAGAACACCTTTCAGTATTTTTTGCAAAATTGATCTTATTATTTCAAATTCTTTAAATTTCTGTTTATTTGAAAATGTCCTAATTTTACCTTCATATTTGAGGGATAGGTTTGCTAGTTTCTTAGTTAGCAATTTTTTTCTTTCAGGGTTTTGTATATCTCATCCCATTGCCTTCTTACCTACATGGTTCCTGTGGAGAAATCAGAGCTTAGTTTTATTGATTCTCCTTGGTATATAATTTTTCAGTTTTCAAAAACTGCTCTCAAGATTTTTTTGCTTGTCTTTGGCTTTAGAAATTTGATTATGATATATCTTGGTGGTTTTCTTTTGGGGTCTACTGTTTGGAGTTTGTTTAACTTTCTTAATTGTATTCTTTTCTCTTTTTTTTTTTATTATGAACTGAGTGATAGTTTATATGGGAGAACATCAGCTTACATCATCGTTTCATTGCAATGATTACAATCGCCTCTGTGCATCATCATTCAACAATATTTGTTTCTATTCCCCTCTGTTTTGTTTTGTGTGGTTATTTTTGAGGGTGGGTATATATAAAAAAAAACACACTCAGGAATATGTAATAATTTAAATATCCAAAGGGCACATTCTACAAGCCTGCCTCCTGGCCACCAATAGTCAGTCCCTCTCTTTCCATGAATCTAGAGTCCTCAGCTGCTCCCTCTTTCCATGTCAACAGCTATGCCTCTATCTCAGGTGTTTCTACTTCTCTGGATAGGGTTCCACATTCCACTTGTGCTCTTCTCCTTTGATGGTCCTAGATCCTCTGTTTCTAGACTGTAAGATTAACTACTTCCCTGTTTTTGTTACAAAATTTCTACGTTTACAGTTGTGACAGTCATAGTTAGTCAAATAACAATTACTCACTATTGAATCATAAGAATCATATCCCTTCTCTTTTCACCAGACCTATCTAGACAAGATGAAAACTATTCAGTGGGGACTCTATCTTCCCCTACACATTCTTAAACTAAACTCCTTGAAAACTAATAAGCCAGTTACTTCGTGCCTTTATAGCCCCCTCATTTTAGGTAGCCAGTATCTAAGTTGCTCGTTCCTATCTACCCTATATACAGAGGGGATAGCATTGATACTTGATGTGAAGACTCCTTCCCTCTCAGTTGCTATTTTGAGCTACTACATCCATAAGTATAGATCAAGTTCATCAAATGGTAGCAATTTACCCCCATTTTCTTTATCAAAAAAATATTTTTTATCATCCTCTAATTGAGTTCTTATTATTAAGCCATTGAGGCTAGGTCAAATGATACTTTCTACAAGTTTGGGCATTCTTGGGCATCTCCCCTCACTTCCTATCAGATAGATGCTTCACTCTCAGCTCTAGCCCTCCATGGCTATGTCCTTGTCCATGGGTTCAGAAGTCCCCAGATCTCACCACACTTTGGACCAACCACCTCTTCCTTTTTCTCTCTTTCATCTCCAGATCAATGGGACTCTAGGGAATGTAGTTGAACTCAGCCTATTTCTTCATTGCTGCATTTCCCCTTCTTCCACTCACTAGTAGACCAATGTTGTCGCCAGCAAGCTTACATGCCTGCTTATGTGTTCCCTTTGAGTTTTAGTCTTGGAGCAGGGGATGGGGAGGTTTGTCCTGAAATAACTTGATTGCTTGCCTTGATGGCTTCCCGGCAAACAAGTTGCTTGCTCTTGTAGTAGCCAATCATACTGCCATTTTTGTTTTGGGTTTTTCCTGATGATCTTTCTTTGAAAGTGTACCATTGAAGATGTATCAGCTCTAATCATTCCAGGCTAGTCTACTTGTCCTCTCTAGTGTGACTGTCCCACTTCAGAAGGTTCTGGATGGGACACAGGATTCCACCTAAGGTTCTTATACTGTAAAGGCTCTGCAAGAGACCTATTTCACAAGGCAAGTTCTAGAATATATTTTAGGTATTCCAATCAGTTATAGGCTGAAGATGGGCTTGCAAGCTTTCTGTAATCATGTTTCCCAGTATTCCTTTCTATTTCGCTCAAGTGTCTATTTTACAATAGTAGGCAAGGGAAACCAATATTCATAAGACAATCAAGCATCTTAGCATTATTTCCCGTCTTCAGACTATGCCTTGATCCCTGTATCACAGAACCCATTGTCCCAAGGTTGAGCATTCATCACTATTTACCTCTGTCCCATTTAAGCCTTGCAAACCTGTCTCATTGCTCCTCTATCTACCTTGTTCTTCCACCCTCTCCCCCTTCTTTTGTATTGCCATCCCCAACACCCGAACTATGATGTGTCTGCCCCAATAACCTGTGCTCTAGTGCTCAATCATCCCCTCCCTTCATGCCCCCTAAACTCCCCCACCACACCTCCACCAGTAACAAAGAATATATTTTTATTTTTTAGTATGGGTATCTTTTCTTAAGCTTTTACAATAATGGTCTTATGCAATATTTTTCCCTTTGTGACTGACTAATTTCACTCAGCATAATGTCCTCAAGGTTCATCTATATTATGTGGTAACTTGCAACTTCTTTGTTATTCTTCATGGTAGCATAACATTCCATTGTGCTTGTGTACCAAAATTATTTTATTCATTCTTCCATTGATGGACACTTAGGCTGTCTCCATATTTTTGATATTGTGAATCATGTGGCTATGAACATTGGTGTTCTACTCATGTTATGGCTCTTGTTTCTTGTGGATATATACCAAGTAGAGGAATTATTGCATCATATGGCTTTTCTGTTTCTAACTTTCTGAGGAAGCACCATATTGTTTTCCAGATTGGTTGGACTATTTTGTATTTCTACTAGCAATGTAAGAAGGTCCCAGTGTCTCCACATCACCAGCATTTATTGTCCTCTGCATTTTTCAACTTCAATGTTATTGTTGGTGTGAGATGATATACCATTGTGGGAGTTCTGGTAGTGCAGTGGTTACCAATCGGGCTGTGAACCACAAGATCAGCAGTTCAAAACTACCAGCTGTTCCATGGGAGAAAGATGAGGCATTCTGCTCCCATAAAGATTTACAGCCTCAGAAACCCTGTACAGAGTCACTATGAGTCAGAACCGACTCCACAGCACACAGCCACCACCACCACCAATGGTTAATGAGGAGTCTTGGTGTGGCACTGTGGGCTAATGAGTCAGACTGCAAAGTTGTTTGAACTGCAACGTCAGTGGTTCAAGCTCACCAGCTGTTCCTTGAAAACCCTATATAGAGTCACTATTGGTTGGAATCGACTCAATGGCATTTAACAACAACAAAAGCAGAGGAGGTGGGACTTGATGGCAGCTAGGGAGGAGGTGCAGTGAAGTTCGCCATCAGTCACACCACAGAATACCAGGTAAAGCAGATCCAGGGCAGAGCTCCAAAACTCAGAACCACATAGCTAGGAATATTTTTAAAGTTTGAAGGCTTATAGCTAGTGGAATTTGAAGCTGAAGTAAGAAATCACGTACTTTTGAATCTGCCAGGCTCAGAGGCCCAGAGCAGACATCGTGGGCGAAACCAAATGGCAAGACAAGCAGGGGAGCAGAAACACCACAGAAAAACACTGTGGGAACCTTGGAGCAAAGGTGGACAACACACTTTGTCATTTTTGCTTTTTTCTGATTTTCTTTTTTTTGGTATCAGTTCACTGGCCCCCTACTGTTTGCACACCTCCATTCTGTTGACTATAGAGGTCCCTCCCTCACCACTGGTGGATTCTTCTGCCACACATGTGCACAGATACTAAGCCCAAGAGCAGGCCCTGAACATTTTTTGTTTTTTGTTTTTGTATTTAAATATGGGAAAAGTCAGAACAGGGCTGTAGAGAAAGAAAGAGAGTTTAAAAACAAAACAAGCCCAAAACTAAATTAAAGCCTGAAGTATAGCAAAACAACCAACAATGGCATCTTGAAATCCCTCAGGAAGCTTTGAAAGCAAGAAGTGGAAGAGAGGACATTAAAGTCATACTCAAATAGGCTACAGATTTTTCTTCTTCTTCTTTCTTCTTTCTTCTTTCTTCTTTCTTCTTCCTTCTTCCTTCTTCCTTCTTCCTTCTTCCTTCTTCCTTCTTCCTTCTTCCTTCTTCCTTCTTCCTTCTTCCTTCTTTCTTCTTCTTCTTCTTCTTCTTCTTCTCTCCCACCTCTCCATTTTCTGTGATTATACACTACAGTATTCAGTCTAGTTTTGTTTTTTGCTGATACCATTTTGCTGTTTTATGCTCCCCCTTTTACCTTTCTCTCCCTATATTACCCAAGAAGAGTCATCAACTGCTGCCATATTGTCAAGCTGCAATCACACTTTATAAAACACCAAAACACAGGCAAGAACCAGTACCAACCATAGGGAGGCAGACAACACCTGTGAAAGTTACTCTGAGTTAAGCAATAAGAAGAGTGAAAAGGGAAGCCCACATCCTGATCACATCTACTGGAAGGAATCAGAAAGTATAAAAAATACCAAAACAAATACTCAATTAAATATTAAGGCCATTGTTGTTGTTGTTGTTAAGTGCCGTCGAGTCGGTTCCGACCCATAGCGACCCTGTACAGGGTTTCCAAGGGTGTAAATCTTTACGGGAGTAGAAAGCCTCATCTTTCTCCCGCGGAGCAGCTGGTAGTTTCGAACCGCTGACCTTAAGGTTCGCAGCCCGATTCGTAACCACTACGCTACCAGAGCTCCTTTAGGCCATAGATAAACACTAAACATGTCCAAGAAGCAAAAGCAGATGACCATATCAGCACATGTCCATAAACAAGATAAAATGTCTGACACAAATGACCTAGAGGTAGACCTGGACTCCATTCTGGAAGGAGGGCAGGCCTTGTAAATGCCTGAAAAGGAATTCAGAGAAATGATTATAAACTGTTTCAAAACACTTTACAATAGAGTTGAGAAAAATAAGGAAGAAGTCAGGAAAGCGCTACAGGAACAATCAAATAAGATACAGCATTGGAAACAGTTCAAAACCTATAGAAAGACATCCAAATGATCAATAATAGAATAACGGAAATAGACAATACTCTGAAAGGACAAAGGAATAGAATAGATGAGATGGAAGGCAGAACCAGTGAGCTGGAAGACAAATCTCTAAATACCACTAAGATAGAAGAGCAAACAGAAAAAGGGATAAAAAATTCTGAAAAAGGTCTAAGATTCATGTTGAACAACATGAAGAGGAATAACTTAAGAATTATCGGCATTCCAGACCAAGAAGAATCACACAAGTCCACAGAAGAAATAGTTGAAGAACTGCCAGAAGAAAATTTCTCTGACATCCTGAAAACTGAAAAGATAAACATTCAAGAAGCTCAATGAACCCCAGGAAGGATAGACGCCCCCAAAAAATAACCAAGACATACCATAATCAAGCTCTCCAAAATCAAAGATAAGGACAGAATCCTGAAAGCAGCTAGGGAAAACAGAAGTGTTACATACAAAAGCAAGCAAGTCAGATAAACTGGGATCTCTCAGCAAAAACCATGCAAGCAAGAAGGCAATGGGGAGATATATATAAAACCCTGAAAGAAAAAAACTGCCAACCAAGAATTCTGTATCCAGCAAAGCTATCAATCAAATATAACAGTGTAATCAAAACATTCCAGAATAAACAGAAGCTAAGGGATTGTGCCAAAGCCAACCCTGTGCTACAAAACATCCTAAAGGGA
>NW_006409054.1:190174-217809 GCF_000296735.1 Chrysochloris asiatica | reverse complement strand
ACATGTTTGTTAGCTGCCCAAATCTCTTCCTTGGTGAAGCATATGTTCATGTCCTGTGTCCATTTTTAAATTGCTTTATTTGTCTTTTTCCTGTAGAGGAGTTGTAGTTTCCTACAGGTTTTAGAAATTAGTCCCTTGACTGGTATATCATTGCAAAAGATTTTGTTCCCATTCTGTGGGCTCCCTTTTAATATTTTGGTGAAATCCATTGATGCACATAAGTTTCTAATTTTTAGAATGTCCCAATTACCTATTTTGTCTTTTTTTGTTTGTGTAATTTTCATAATGTTGGGTAGTCTGTGTGTGCCCTATATTGTTGTTGTTCTTAAGTGCCGTGGCGTCGGTTCTGACTCATAGTGACCCTGCCCAGGGTTTCCAAGGCTGTAAATCTTCACGGAAGCAGAACGCCTCATCTTTCTCCCATGGAACTGCTGGTAGTTTCGAACTGCTGACCTTGAGGTTGGCAGCCCAACTCATAACCACTATGCAACCAGAGCTCCTTGTGCCCCATATTTTGTTGTTATTAAGTGCCATCCAGTCGATTCCAACCCATAGCGACCCTGTATAGGGTTTCCAAGGAACAGCTGGTGAACTTGAACCACTGACGTTGCAGTTCAAACAACTTTGCAGTCTGACGCATTAGCTCACAGCACCATACCTATTTTTTCACTGATGACCTTTATAATTCTGGGATTCACATTTAGATCTTTAATCTATGCTAAACTGGTATTTGTACATGGCATGGGATAAAGGTCTTGTTTCAACCTTTTGCATATCATTCTCCAGTTATGCCAACACCAACTATTGAAGAGGCTATGTCTTCCCGGCTCAATGTACTTTGGCCCTTTGTCAAAGATCAATTGTCTGTATATGGATGGGTTAATTTCTGGATTCTCCGTTGATTTCTGGATACATTGTTCCATTGATCTATGTATCTTTCATTGTACCAGTACCAGGCTGTTTTGACCACTGTATCCATGCAGTAAATTTTTAAATCAAGGAGTGAAAGGCGTCCAACTTTGTTCATCTTCTAATTGTTATATCTTTATCTTTCATGATGTTAGGGAAGTTTTCTTTCTGCAACTCTTCAACAATATTCTCTGTCCTTTTAATCATCTCTTCCTGTTCATAAATTCTTTCAAAATTTCCATAAGCTAGTCCTCTTCCTGGTATTCCACATAAATCACAGGTTTTTTTCCAATTTATTCATTCTTTTTTTCAGATCGTTCTTCTAGCTTACTAGTATTGAAAGACTTATCTCACAAGTCACTAATTCAGGCTTCCCTTGATTTAAAAATACTCCTTTGTCCTTTTGATGGATTATCCATTTCTGAGATCTTAGTAGTAACCTTCTGGATTTCTATTTGAAATTTTGCATTATTTCAAAATTTGCATTTATTTTGTCCACTTGTTGAGGTAGTTATTCCCAAATTTTTCTAAAGTTTTGTCTGTGTTCTCCCTGCTTTCTAAAGGTTTGTCTGTGTTCTCCCTGCTTTTCCATGATCTTTCTGTCATTTCATTGAAGATATTTAGATATCATTCTTTTGAATTCTCTCTCAAGCAGTTCCTCTACCTTTTCTTCCTCAAAAATATTCTCTGCCTCTGCATCTTGGCCATTTGTTTGAGCCACTCTCTTGTTTCTTCATGTGAGTTCAAATCTTCTGTTGTCTCCTAAACACTGTGGTATCATTGTATTTGTATTAAAAGTATGAGTGTTATGTTGTTCTGTTATTAGGCTCTCACCAACTGTCTCCTTGTGGGTATGATGAGAGAATGGAAATGTGTGCGCCGCTTTCTGCTTGTCATGTACACAGCTCAATTTAGGGTGAGTTTGGCTGCCATTGACTGATGTCTATCTTTAATCAGTGGTATAGGAGTTGGTATTGACTGTTGTCCAGTGGGTGGAGCTTCAAATGGTTGTGGCTGAGCTGTATGGGCATGTTTGCTGTCTCCCTCCTGGGTAGGGCAAGAGAAGAAAATACACAGGAGAACAAAACCAAACAAACAAACCACCAAACAATAGCAAAACTAGAATATAATAAAAGAAAAAAAATAATGAAAAACAGGCATCAACAAGAAAAAAGAATATAACTGAAAATAAACCATAAGATTATCTGAGTCAAAATGGCCAATACCAGCTGATTCAGCTCAATAATGTCTAGAATATTGATCTTTATGCATTATGTTTCATTTTTTATGACTTCCAATTTCCTAGATTCATACTTTGTGCATTCCATATTCTGATTATTAATGGATGTTTACAGCTGTTTCTTCTCATTTTGAGTCATGCAAGCCAACACAGTACAACAAACTCACAGCTAAGAGATGGCAATTATTTATAAAAATAAGTAAATGGCATATTTCTTGCACATGTGATGTGTAATTGTGTGATCACCATTCTCACCTTACAGGTTCATTCACCTATGCTGACACGTCTATCTTTGTGGATTTGTTTGATGGAAGCAAGGTCACATACAAAGGTCAGACTGACCCACATAACCCCTTAGAGCAATATGAGCTTATGTTCTGTTTGTGTTTCCAAAGATTTTTAGTAGATAGCTAACTATAATTTTCTATGTCATAATTGCTGAAGATTACCACAGAAGAAGAAGGGAAAAGAAAGAGGAGGACACAAGAGAACTGGCATTTAATTTTGAGACTCTAATGCATCAAGTACTTTGCTATGGGCTTTAATATACTCATTATTTCATTTCAGGAGTTCTGGTGTGTGCTGTAGGATACACAATGGACTGTAAACCACAAGGTAAGCAATTCAAACTCACCTGCAGCTCCTCAGAAGCCCTACAAAGGGTCACTATGGGTTGAAACCGACTTGACAGCATTCAACAATAACAATGCATGAAGTACTTTTTATAGATCTTAATACACTTACTACCTCATTTCATAGCAAACCTTTAAGTTACAAATTAGTGTTCCAATCATTTAGGGGGGAGAAAGAAACCCTATCTTCAAATATACAAATATTATCTTCTTATTGTTGTTAAGTGCCATTGAGTTGGTTTCAACTTATAGCAGCCTGTAAAGGGTTTCAAAGGACCAGATACTGGGTTTGAACCACCAATTTTGTGATTAGCAGTTCAGTGCTTACCCTATAGCATCTCACCAAGACTCCATATAAATATTATTGTTGTTTTTGTTGTTGTTAAGTGCTGTTGAGTTGATTCTGACTCATAGAGACCCTGTATAGGGTTTGGCTGGTGAGCTTCAACTGTCCACTCTGCGCTTCAAATGACCTTGCAGTCTAGCACATTAACCCACAGTGCCATAGCTTGTTGTTGTTGTTAAGTGCCGTGGAGTCGGTTCCGACCCATAGCGACCCTGTACAGGGTTTCCGAGGCTGTAAATCTTTACGGGAGCAGAAAGCCTCATCTTCCTCCCGCGGAGCAGCTGGTAGTTTCGAACTGCTGACCTTGCGGTTCGCAGCCCGATTCATAACCACTATGCTACCAGAACTCCTTAAAGGACTCTATAAATATTATAGAGACCCTTTATTAAACCTTAACCAGAAGTAAAAATAAGACAAAACAAATATAGATCACCCAGGTGAGGGAAACTATCAATATGATGCCATGATTACCTCAACATGGTGATCTGTTATAAGGCACAGAGTACAAAGGAATCTCCAACCACAACCAGGACTGACTAACAGCATCCCAGACGCACACCTGACCTACAGAAGCAGGGAGGGGATGATTGTAAATAGGAAAACTTACAGGCTGTGTCTGAGACTCCTGGGGTATGAGATCAAAACCAGGTGACCCTGCAGTCATTAGAGCCCTTGATAAGGATTTCCTGTTCTTCTTGCACTTCCTGGAGAACATGGCCCAAAAATGAACTTTTTAAATATAGTACTTTTTACTTTGGCAATTTGGCAGTCAGGGTTCATGAGGAATTCATGAAAAATTGGCATCTGAACCCTTAAACCTGGGCACAAGATGGAACTAAGCTTTGCCTGGCTAGAGTCATCCACAGGCAAAAAGCCTTCAGATTCCAAGCTATGAAATATAATTTTATTAATAATAGATATCAGACATACCCTATAAACCTATCATATGAAAATGCTATAAACCTATCATATGAAAATACTGAGTCTAGTGTGATAGGGGTGTTAGTCCTTACAAAATAAAAGGATATGCAAGTTATGCATTAAAATACTTGAGATTTCAATTCAGCCAGAAAGGGGCCATATAGGATAAGCACTGGACTTCCAAACAGAAGGTTGGCAGTTCAAACCCACCAACATCTCCTCAGAATGCCTGAGTCAGAACTGACTCCATGGCACTTGAAAACATCAAAGTAAAATAAAATAGTATCATTATTTGTGGTGATCCTCAAAGTTTTCAAATAAACCGCTGGGGGAAACAGCAAGACTCTCTAAATGGGCTCCTCACACATTTGGTTCCCAGATCTCCTTGCTCCCCTGGATCATTCTTCACTGTCTCTCAAGACCCATATCCCTGACACTGAGCAGAAACATCATGAAGCAAAGAAATAGAATGTTTCATAGGTACAGAGCACAAACAATACTAATGTGTCCACTAAGTAACCTTTGCCATACCCCTGTCCCCACCCCTACTAGAGGATTGACATGATCTTAAAATCAGAGGCAAACTCAATTAATTGTTTACTTTTTTAAATGGCTACAAATAAACGCAATCCTTACTGAAATCTTTCAAAGAGGTGTCAAGGTGTTGATTACATTTTGTGTACCCAAATAACCTGCAAACTATCTGTCTACTCTCCAAATCCAACCACAAAAATGTGGGTCTCTCTTTGGCCATTCTGGTCCATCTAATGCCTCCACAGCGTGTCTCTCCCACAGTCTCATTCACTTTTCAGAGCTTCTCTACCTACCTATTCTTTTTTTCCCTGATTATCTTCTCATCTTTCCTTTGTAAACAATTCTAACTTCCCAAGGTTTTCTCTTTAGTAATATTCACTCATTACCCACAAGGAGCCCAATCTTGGACTCTGAGCCCATAAGGCAAATACAAAATTCTCCTAGGAGGGGAGATCATGGCTGTGAGCAATTATACACTACGTTTTTGCTTCTGTTACACATACACATATACAGAATTTTTAAAATATTTTCACTCCAAATCATGGGTCCATCTATAAAGACCTAGGGATATTTGAACCCCAGATTCAGAACACTGCTCTAAAGTAACTATTCCTTCAGCAACCAAAAGGCAATCAGAACATGAGGAACAGAACAGAAGATCAATGTCTGTAGACCAGGAAGAAATTGGAACACCAGAACCAGAACCAAGGACTCCTGAAAGAAAATCTGACTCCTAAACTGACTGGTGTCATTTCTGAATCCTAAAGGCCTGCCATGCCTCATCTACACAGTCATTACCTGACTCTGATCCTTCCTGACAACTGAGCTCTCCATTGTCACTGAGAGCAAAAACAACCATTCCAGAGGGTACTGCTAACCCCAACGGTGGCCTGCAATTAAAAAAAAAAAAAAAATGACCCAGATAAGATGAGTCACTGCAGTCTTAGGATAGAGACTACAAAAGTGACAAGAAGTGCAGGGATGTCAGTCTTATCCTGGTATGGGGACCACTGATAGAGGAGGGGACAGGCTAAATAAAGGCAGAAGCTACTGAAGATGTAGGAAGTAAGGCCACAAAAAAGTTAAGAGTCACTTACCTGCATACAGCTGGGCCTTTCTCCAGGCTGAAAGGGAACACACCCCTAGTGAGACTACAGTCATACTCACCATGAATCAACCGGCCATCACCCACCCCTATGTTCTTAAGGTGTGACTATGCAGAGCAAGACAAATGCTGGAAAAGAGATGATGAACTGTTGAACACAGAGCCAGGTAGGGATGGTGGGAAATTTCCATGAACACAAGTCAGGAAGCCAGAATTACAATTCAAGTTCACTGTATTCCACTAATAATCAAAGGTACATGTGAAGTTATTTTAGTGAATATAAATTGTTCCATAATCATAATATCTAGTCACTTTCTGGGAAATATACATCTGGAAAATTATCAGGAGAAGGAATGAAAATAGACAGAGATGTATGACAAATTCCAGGTAAAATTAGCCAGCCCATCTAAAATAGATCTATATTTTCCCAGAGGTAATATCCTGGGGAGCTCTCAGCTCATATTACCATATTTCTCAGCATAAGCATCCCAGTCCTCTCCCCATCACTTTTCCATCAGTACCTTCAGGAGTTGGGAGAACTCACACTCACAGAGAGGAGGATTCTTGTTGCTAAGTGCCATTGAGACTACACATTGGGAGGGCAGTAAGTCACAGCCCTAAACATAATAACCCCATATCTTTACACAGCTCCTTTCATGAAACTCCTGAGCATCTGCCTTTTAGCTTCCAGGTGCAGACTTAGAGCCAGCTGCACTGAAAGTTCAACACTAACAATACAGGACACAGGCCAGCTCTGGAATGAGAAGACCCAAGATGCATAACAGTTTCCAGGTTCGAACACTGGGTGGGAACAGAGCCCCTGATCCAGGAGAGTCCCAGGGGCTCGATTCTGCTTCCCACTACCTTCTACTTCTGCCCCAGGGAACACAGTTCTTATATATATATACCAGAGAGGCACAGAGAGAAGGCACACCTAGACCCAGGTGGGATGGGAAATCCAGGGACATTTGGAGAGTTACTCACCAGTGTGATAAATCGCCTTCCTTCTCTCTGAAAGGCAACATAAAGGAAATGAGGTGACCTAAGAACTAGACAGTCTTCCCCAAACAGGACACTGAGAGTTCAGGAGGGATTGAAGAACTTACCCAGGTCTCTCTGGAATTCATCTGAAAGAGGAAGGGGGAAAAAGCATGAACTCTATCCCTAAGAAAAGGAAAGACTGTGCTAGAAAATCCACACAAAAAGACTCCCTCTATGTACTGCAGAAACTTCTTCCAGATTCATCTGAGACCTCACAGCCCCGTGCACCTCTCCAGATCTCCTGAGATTCCTGTTCTCAGCAGGGGGCCTGGGTCTCCCTGGAAAGCACTGTTACCAGCTCTATTCCTGCCTTCAACTTTTCCTCAAAACACCAGCTCTGCTCTCCCCAGTCTAACACAGTTACCTGCCTCCTTCATAGCCAACTTCCATTCCTTCTCCTCTTCCTCCTTAGCCTGCTGAAGAGTCTTCCAAACCTTCCACTCCTGCACCTTTGCTGAATGTTCTTTCTGGAGAAAATAGCCAGCCCCTAAGCTGAGAAGCATCAGCATGGTCAGGCTCACCACAAAAACTTGCATCCAAGGAAAAGAAGCCTGAGGGAAAAAGGGCTCTGCAGCCCGGCCAGAGACACAGTCAGGGCACACTGCAGGCCAACCCAGCCCAGCCCAGCAAAATAAGAGACCCTGGTCTCCTCCCTCCAGCCCAGTTGAAAGTAGAAAAAGTACGGACCTGGGATGAAAATCGCCTTCACCTTCTCCTGAACCAGGATGGGGTTAAAGATGGAGCAGGTCACGTTCCTTACAGAGCTGTCTCTCACCACCAGCGAGGCCTCCACACTAAACAGTCCCTCAGCATCTTGAGCATGGACCTCAGAGAAAGCCAGGAACTTTTCTCTACTCGGGTCTCTCCACTGAACCTGAGGCTTCGGAAACCACCCAGAGGCTGTGCACACCACATGGATTCCATCTTCCTGTGGTCCTTCAATGTGCACTTGAGGGTCAGATCCCACACCTGCAGGAAGGAAGCTGTGGAGTCAGAGTAGCCACCTTGTCCCAGGTGCAGGCCGGGGATGCTGGAAGTGTGACTCATAGGGAGCCTTTACTCTTGTATTTTAAGGTTCTCTGGGAAGGTCAGAATCTGGTGTGGCACTATAGGATAAACACTGGACTGCTATCTCCAAGGTCAGCAGTTCAAACCCACCAACTGCTCCTACAAGACCCTATACAGGGTTGCTATGGGTCAGAACAGACTCAAGAGCAATTAATAACAACAACATGGGAAGATCGCACCCTAGTGATGGCAAGGCTCAGGTTTCACCAAATGGAACCTGGGAACGAGCATAAGGACTCTTTACAGAGCCCTGAAGCTGGATATTAAGAGATTCTGGTGGCATACTGGGCTAAGTGCTGTGCTGGTAAATGCAAGGTCAGAAATTCAGACAAACCTTAAAGATTTTCAGCCTAGGAAATCCCATGGAGCTGTTCTACGCTGTCCTATATGTCAAACTCAACTCAACTCAACAGGTGACTACTCTTTCTAGCCCACAGAAGTAGAAAAAAAAAAAAAAAAAAAAATTGAAGTAACTTAAATTTCCTTTCTTGACATGTAGCCTAAATGAATGGACAAAACTCAGACCAGACCAGAAAAATATAGCATCATTACAAAAACTTTTCAAGGCATAAAATAAACTAGGCCCTACGATTTTGCAAAACAAAGTTTTTTATAATAAATTTATGCTAATAATAGGAAATATTTGAAATTAAGAGATTTGTGGATTTAGTTCTTATATTTTGCATCAATGACTACAAGCTTCTCTTTATCCAAACTGATCTTACTCTCATTTTCTTGTCACATGTCACAAAATGAGAGGAAATCTCCTTCACTCAAGGATGATTAAGCCTCTGAGCTCCAGAACCTACAAGGCCACCGTCTCTTCTTCCAAGCCTTGGTCCCATCACTTATCACCTCCCTTCCCTCTCCTCCTCTCTGCTCACTCTCACCTCTTCCTTCCCACCCCAACCTTATTGTTAATCTCTTTATCTCCACCTGCTTCTTCTCCTAAATGCATACACATGTTCAAATGTTTACAGTCTTCTTCTCCCTCTCTTAGAACAGTAAACTTCATAATACAAGAACACCTCTATCTCTCACATATATCTCAGTCCCCCAAAGTCTAATTTTTCCTACTATTCACTTGAATCTGCTCTTGGAGTTCACAACAATCTACTTCTTGGAAGCCCAGCCCTCACACTGCAGCCCTTCTTCCTCTTCTTTGTTCAACACGTGACACTGGTGATTTCATCTTGAAACCAGCTCCACCTTGGCTTGATGACCATTCCCATTTGGTTGGTGTGTTACCCCTCAGACCACTCTGCTAAGCCTCTTTCCTGGACTTCTCTTCCTCCCCCTACACTTTAAAAGCAGGCAAAGTACAAGGATTTGGTCCTTGAATCTCTATTCTCATATTACCCTTCTTTGCTCAAACTGCTTCTCTTTTAAATCACTTTCAAAATTAGGTCTAGTAAGCAACTCTGTCTCCCAAATCCCCCTCCATCATATCCACTTCCCCATGAGTAACTTTATAAGGATTTCTGACATGCACTTCAAATTCAAAATTACATAACAGAATTCATATTTTTGTCCTGGTGTGGTGCTGTGGGTTAATGCACGAGACTGCAAAGTCAGTTTGAACTACAAGGTCGGCAGTTTAAGGTTACCAACCGCTTCCCGGAAACCCTATACAGGGTCGCCATGGGTGGGGCATTTAACAACCACAACAACAAATGGTAGATTGAATACAAAGATAGCCCTTGTTGTCATCCTTCTTTATAGCCAACTCACCCTTTGCTGTATCACTTGTAATGCTCTCCCACATTGACTCTTCGATAGGCCATGTGACTTGATTTGGCCAGTGAGAAATGAGCAAATGTGACACAAGAAAAGGTTTGTAATGTGCCATTGGACCCTCTGCTATTAGCATGGGAGGGACATACACAGGCCAGCCTGCTGGAGGAGGAGACTCATGGACCATCAGCTTGTTACCCTAGGCTTCCCAGATGAACCACCCTTAATCAGCTATTTGACTCCCATCATATGAAAACCCAGACAAGGTGTACATGGTTACCTCTTAATTTGACCAAAAATGTATGAAGGAGCACAGCTGAAATTAGCTAAACCCAGCCCAGGTTAGCTGAATGCTAAAAATGCTCAAGTTAAATGCTTGCTGATATATAGCACTGAGATTTTATGACCAATTGTTATATAGCATTATTACAGTGATAAGTAATTAGTACATCATTATCAATGTTCCCACCACTAAATTGCATACATCTAAGGCAAAGACCTGAGAATTTCTGTGACCCCCAATTCTACCTCCAAACTCTAGTGTCCCCAAATCTACTCACTCAGTTAAGTCTACTTTCTAAATCTCTCTTCTGCCTAATCCCTCATTTCCCCCTCCACTTCCTGAGTCCACAGTCATCCTGTCCACCTCATAACTACACTCCACACCTCCAGGTGTTCTCCCTGCCAGAGTGAGCATTCCCAGTGCTCCTCTGCTTAACATTTCCTCAGGTCTGCATCTGAACTCTGTAACACAGAGCATAGCTGTTGTTGTTGCTATTAAGTTCTGTCAAGTTGATTCAGATTCATAGCAACCCTGTATAGTGTTTTCAAGGAGCAGCCGCTGAGTTTGAACTGCCAACCTTGCGGTCCAGTCCATATCTTACAGCACCACATCAGGATTCTATAGAATACAGAGCCTTCTCTAATTCAGCATCTGCCTTCCTCTCCAAAGGCTTCTCTCAAACTCTTCCTCCCCCTACTCCCCTCACTTGTTCCCTCAGGGCCCACCTACTCTAGCACCAAGGGCTAACTGGTTCATTGTTATTAAGCACACTGCTCTGTGTGCCACAAGCCTTTGCAAGTTCAGTTCCCTCAACTATGGAGGTGCTTTGGAAGCTTGATTAATGAACTCAAGTGACACTTCAGTATCTGTGCCCCCTCTGCAATCTGTACCAGGAACATTTGTTGTACAGTCAACACCTCATACCCTCCTGTCCTTCATTTACTCACACCAGTCACAAGGCCTCACTGTGGGCCTAGAACACAACAGTTACACTCTCACTCAGAGTTTTCACTAACTCTTCCTTCTGCTTGGAATTCTCATCTCCCACATATTCATTTAGTTAAATCACTACTTTCTTCAAGCCTTTGCTCAGACAGTACATTCTCCGTAAGGCCCGGCCCAGGCCCCATTCCTCAGTCCTCACCCCATATCCTGACCCCATATCACTTTTCTACTTTCCTTTTATTTTGTCATTTCGCTTGATTTTACTGTTCTTTTTTAAAAAATAAAAGCACATCTTTGACTGACAGAGGTTACGGAGGTTTCTTAGGGTACCAGACCTGGTACTGCAGTTTAATTCTCCCGCAGGCCTTCAGTGGTGATTACAGGTTCTATTTACAATTTGAAGACATTTTTGTTGGTTTTTTTTTTTTTTTTTTTTTTTTTTTGGGAGTAGGGAATAACTTAGTAACCAAAGGAAGGTCATTAGGTGATG
Source organism: Chrysochloris asiatica (assembly GCF_000296735.1). NCBI lineage: Eukaryota > Metazoa > Chordata > Mammalia > Afrosoricida > Chrysochloridae > Chrysochloris > Chrysochloris asiatica. The sequence continues at coordinate 206,561 of NW_006409054.1, read as the reverse complement.
AGCAAGCTTGTAAAGTGAGTGTATGGTTTGTTTGTTGTTGTTTTTTGGACTTGAGTTTGACAATGGGAAAGACAATAGTCCTAACCCATACTGATGACCATGGATACATGCTGCCAAGTGCTCAGAATCCTGGGCCCATCTCCTGGTTTGAAAGGCAGCCTCCAACAACAATCCTGTATTTGCATCTCAGTGAACTGAAGGTCGGCGGTTCAAATCCACCAACTGCTCCTCGAAAACCCTATACAGGGCCACTATTAGTCAGAACAGACTCAAGGACATTTAACAACAATAGAAGAGAGTGTGAGCGTCAGGGAGGCATCTCTCTCCTCCTCACGTAAGTCCTGCCATTAGTACTCCTGCAGGCCCCCGTGGGGGGGTGACCTCAGTTTCTGGACCCTGAGAACCTTGGTAGTGCAGTCCTGAAGAACAGGATTTCAGTCAAGTCAAAGCCAAGGTCAATGAATCAGGTGACCTTCAAGTATCAAGATGTAAACACAAGGATTGTTGTTGGAGCTGCCTTTTCAAACCAAGAAGGAAGCCAGGGTTCCGAGCACTGGCAATGTGCATCCATCCACAACACTGCGGGTTAAAACACTTCATCAGGGGCTACTACTCTTTAAGGAAGGCTTGTGCTTACTCCACTCTTAACCCTACACATGATTTCAATCCACCAGTCCTTTCCCAAAGCCTTGGTGTTTTGTTCTGGAAAATTCCAGCTGCATGGAGGTTGTGGGTAAGAGCTTAAAAAGGCACAGTGACCCTCTGGGATGGGCGTGTATGGAGTCTCCAAACATTGAGAGGCAGGGATTCTTGGGTTAGTGGCAACACTGGCCTCATCACCCACATCTGAGAGCTCTTTCCAGAAGGTCCAATCTGTCCCCGCCTCTTTGTAACACAAAACAAGGTTGGGGGTCCTCACACCACCGTTCATGAGGACAAACACCAGGGTCTACTGCTGACAGCCTCAAGTCACATTTTGGGGCCATAGAGCACACAGCTAACTATGGTGGCTGCTGGCTATTTTTTCTTAAAAATTTAACTTAAAAAATTAAACAACAACAGTTTAAAGAGTGGAAGACAGGTGATGTAATAACTTGTGAACACCACCACACCTCCAGCTTCCGCAGCTTTCCTAAAGCAACATCTTGACTACACCCTGGGCCGACGGCAGCGACAGTGAGGAAGTACTGGAAGGCAACTTCCCAAACCCCAGGCGTTTTCCCAACCCTTTATCACCCACAGGCCCGCTGATGCTGCTGACCCTGTTTGTCACTGCCGTCTCTGTTCTTACTCCCCCTCCCAGAAACTGGGCCACTCGTTCGGTTTGGGGACTGTTTATATACGAAGTTCCTGCAGGATGCAAGTTTGGATTCCAGGGCCCCTACTTTCCGCAGCAGGTCTCCCACAAAGTGGAGGGCAGATATCCGAGCCTCAGGTGTGAGGGGGGTCCCACCACTGGAGTCATCCAGACCACGTCTGAAGGTCCCTGGGGTGTTCAAGCTGGAACTGGGTCCTCGATGGGCTGCGGGTGTGGACGACACGGAGTCAGTGGCCTGCACAGCCGTGTCTGACCGCTCAGCCTCCAGCGCTCTGGGCATGGGCGTCCGCGGCTTTCTCCTGCTTCTGTGCACCACCAATTCCTGCCGCAAATCTCTGACTTCATCCTTCAACCTCTGGACGGATTCTAGGAAATTTTCCTTCTCATCAAGCTTGCTCTCCAGAAAAGCGTTTCATTCAATGGCTTGATTCAAACGCTGCTCAAAGTCTTCCAGGGACATGATCGTGGCTCTTTTTGCTCTCTCCAAGTCATCATTGGCTTGCTCCAGCTCTCAGATGTATTTCTGCAATTGGTTTTTAATTGCTTTTGTCTGGGCGAGGTTATCCACCAAGGCCGAGATCTGCCGGTAGCCTTCAGAAGCCTGCATTTCAAACTTCTCCTTGATGGTCTCTAGCTCCACGAGGAGGCGGATGTTTTCAGACAGGAGGTCCCGGTTCCTGGTTTAGATTTGTTGCAGCTACATCTCCAGTTCAGCTTCATAGTCTCGACTTCCCTCTTGGAATTCTCACAGTTCTTCTAGAATATTCTCTGCCCTCTGTTTGTAGGTCCTAGCCAGGTCTTTCTAGTAGTTAGCTTCTTTCTCCTCGGAGCTGAACGTCGTCTTTCCGGAGTCCTCCATCGTGAAACAGGGACGACACCTACTCTTCTGAGGCATGGTGTCGGACTCTGGCAGCTAGGACTCCATGGCGGTGGTGATTACTGCTGCTGCTGAGGCGGCAGCGGCAGAGGCGAAGGGTGGTGCGGCCTGGGCTCCCGGCGCAACCCCTGTCCCCACCCCAGCGCTAACGGCCCTCTACTTTCCTTTTTGTCCTCAGAACTGTTTACCTTCTAATAACATCTATCACTTATCTATTTATTGTGATTTCTCTGTCTCTGCATTTAGAATATGAACTCCACACAAGGATCTCTTTTGGTTCACTGATATGTCCCAGGCACCTACAACAGGCTCTGGCACAGATTGTTGTTTTTAAGTGCCATCGAGCCAGTTCCAACTCATAACAACCCTGGATAGGGGGTCTGAGGAGCCCTTGGTGAATTTGACCAAAGGCTGACGTTCAAACAACCTTGCAGTCCAGTGCATTGTCCACAGCACCACACATATTAGGAGCTCTCTGTCTTTTACACTGGATAAAAGAACGAGTGAGTCTCCTTCTGCATCTATTAAATGATGGACTGAATTAAATTATCCCGAAGGATGTTCCGACCTCCAACCCTCCAGGAATCTGCAATATATAGACATATCACTAACCTGCCACCTTCACCTCCAAAGGGGCCTCTCCATAGAAATCTCCATTCTTGAAGAAGCAGATGTACAGCCCATCGTCAGAAGCCTGAATCCTGTCGATGAGTACAGCAGCCACCCCCTGAGTGAGGAAGTCTCTCACCAGCGAGGTCCGCCCTTTGTACTGTGGCATCTGCTTCTCCTTCTGCTCCTGCTGGTTCTGATAGATGAACACCACTTCTGAGAAGATGGACCGGAACCACCGCAGCTCCATGTTCTCCGCATTCATGGCAGGGGACAGGGAGCAGGGCAGTGTGATGGCCCCACCCAGCACGGCCACAATGGGATCCACAGGGCCAATCACCTGGAACTTCTCTGTGGATACAGACATGGGAATGAGAACGCTAGAGATATGCAAGGTGATGGGAAAGAATACACAGTCAACTTGGGAGGACCCCTGGCTCCTAAAGAAATAAGCTGTGCGAACTCTGAGTGGGGTGAGATGTTCTGATCACAGACAGCATCATGGCCCAGAATTGATGTCATAGACCTGGGCTCCTGGTCAAAGATCCTTCCATGAAAGACCCTATAAATTCATGGCTGTTGTTGTGTGCCGTGGAGTCGACGCATAGCGACCCTGTATAGAGTTTTCGAGGCTGTAAATCATTACGGGAGCAGAAAACCTCATCTTTCTCCCGCAGAATGGCTGGTAGTTTCAAAGTGCTAACCTTGAGGTTTGCAGCCGCATTCATTAATACTACGCTACCAGTGCTCCTTTGTTGTTGTTTTTGTCAAGTGTCGTCGAGTCGATTCCGACCCATAGCGACCCTGTATAGGGTTTCCAAGGAGTAGCTGGTGAGCTTGACCCGCCGACCAGAGCTCCTTTACTCCAGTTTAAATGTGGGTTTAACCCTTTCAGATAGCAGTTGAACATTTTAACCAAAGCACCAACACAACTTGTTCAGAATCAACCAGTAAAACAGATCTCTGGAAACTACCTCCAAAGTTTCTGATTCAGTAGGTCTAGGAGAGGCAAAAAAATGTGTATTTCTCAGGAGTTCCCTGTGGTTTTGTAGGCCAATGGGAGAATTCTAGCTTCCTTTGCAGTCCAAACAGCTTTTGGTTCATTGTTTATGGGGTCACTATTAGTGAAAGCCAACCTATGGCGGTTAACAATAATAACAAGGAGTTACAGAGATTCAGATATGCTGGTCCAGGGACCACACTTTGAGAACCACAGCCCAAGCCTGGCCCCATGTCAGGACAGGACTGAAAACTGACCTGAGGCCACAGAGATCTAGGTCTGAACTCTGATCATTTAGTCAACCCCAGGAAATTCCCCACCCCCACTCCTAACTTTCCTTAGTTGTGCCCATAGCTTTCTCTTGCACTAAAATATGTGCACTTAAAACTCAGAGTCAAATGTGGTTTCTGCCCTCACTCCCCAGGCTCCCAAAAGCATCATTAAAGCATCTTGTTAAAGAAAAAGTAATGTACTGCCCTCGTCTTTCTGAAGTGGACAAGCTGTACCATGACTCCTCTGCAGACCAGGTCCCTCTAGATTCCCAAGTGTCATTCCCTACTCCTACAACCTGGCCTAGCCATTGTTCCTCATCTGGAGGGCCACAGCTGACTGGTTTCCCCTGTTGTCCCTCATCCCACCTGTCTATTTCCTACAAGGCAGCCAAAGTGATCCTTTTCATGTGTAAAGCAAACCTGTCGGGGTCCCACTCTGCTCAAAGCCCTGGATAGTTCCCCATTTCCCTCCAGTGACCCACAGGTCCTATAGGGATGGTTCCCAGAACAATTCTAACCTTGGTTCCAGCTTCTCTACCCTTCACTCCCTCTGCTCCAACCAACACTCACTTCTTTGACCTCACTAGGCACATGGTCAGCCTTGCACTGGCTGACAGTTCCTGCAAAAACAGGAACTTTCTCCAGAGATCCTCATGCTCACTTCTTTCCTCCCCCAACTCTTATTTGACCACCCTATAGAGCACTGCAGCCTGCACACACCCCACCTCCCCTCTAACACTGTTCATACTTGCTGTACTAATCTCCTCTAACAGACTATACTTTTTCTAGGTTTATTGCATTTAATATTCACTGATTCCTGCTAGAATGTTAATTAGTTAGTTAAGTGTTACTGACTTGGTTCCGCAACAGGTTTGAACAACAGTTAGCAGTCCAGTATCACACCAGGAATCCTGCTAGAATGTTGTTATTTTCTTAAATGCCATTCAGTTGGTTCTGACTCCTAACAACTCTATGTTCAACAGAGCAAAACACTGCCTAGTCCTGCCACATCTGCACAACTGCTGCCAGGCTTGAGTCCATTGTTGTCACCACTTGCCAATCCATCTCAGAGTCGGGACTACCCCTATCCTTTGCTGTCCCTCACACTTTAGTAAACCTGATGTCCTTCATCAAGGACTGGTCCTTCCTGATAATATGTTCGAAGTATGAGAAATGAAGTCTGGCCATCCTGGCTTCCAGGAAGCATTCTGGTTGCATCTCTTCTAACACAGATTGGTTTATTCTTTTGGCAGTCCATGGCACTTTAAACATTCTCTTCCAACAACGTAACTCAAAGGTATCAATTCTTCTACAGTCTTCTTTATTCACTGTCTAAATTTCATATGCATATGAGGTTATTGAAAATACCATGGCTTCTATCAGGTGCACCTTAGTCCTTAAACTGACATCTTTGCTCCTCAACACTTTAAAGAGATCTTGTACAGCAGATATGCCTAATGCAATATGTCGTTTGATTTCTTGACTGCTGCTTCCATGAGCAATGATGGTGGATCAAGTAAAATGAAGTCTTTGGCAACTTCAATCTTCTCTCAGTTCATCATGATGTTATTCATTACTCCAGTGGTGAGGATTTGTGTTTTCTTTACATTGAGGTGCAGCTCATACTGAAAGTTCTGTTCTGTGATCTTCATCAGTAAGTATTTTAAGTCTTCTTCATTTTCAGCAAGCAAGGTTGTATCATCAGCTTATCACAGGTTGTTAATGCTGCTTCCAATTCTAATGCCACATTCATCTTCATATAATCCAGCATCTCCGATTATTTGTTTAGCATACAGATTGAATAAATATGGTGAAAGAATACAATCCTAGAGCACACATTTCCTTTTTTTGAACCATTCAGTGCCCCCTTGTTCTCTTCAAAGGACTGCCTCCTGGGCTATGTACAGGTCCCTCATGAGTACCACCATTAAATGTTCCACAATACTCATTCTCCACTGTGTTGTCCATAGCTTGTCATGGCCCACACAGTCAAAGGCCTTGGCATGGTCAATAAAGCACTGGTAAACATCTTTCTGGTATTCTCTGTTTTCAACCAATAGCCATCTGATGTCAGCAATGATATCTCTCATTCCACACCCTCTTCTGAATCATTCTGTACCTCTGGTGGTTCCCTGTGAATGTACTCTACCAACCACTTTTTAATTATCATTACAAAAATTTACTTGTGTGTGATATTAATGATATTGTCTGATAACTTCCACAATCCAGTTGGTCACCTCTCTTTCGAATAGGCACAAATATGCATCTCTTCCAATCAATTGGTCAGGCAGCTGTCCTCCAAATTTCTTGGCATAGATAAATCACATGCTACATCACTATGTTGAAAGATTTGTATTCCATCAATTCCCAGAGCCTCAGTCTTTGCCAACACCTTCAGTGCACTTTGGGCTTCTTTCTTCAGTGCCATTGACTCTTGTTATATGCTATTTCTTGAAACGGTTGAACATTGACAATTTCTTTTTGGTACAGTGACTCTGTATTCCTTCCATCTTTTGTTGATGCTTTATGAATCATTCAATATTTTGCCCAAAGAATCCTTCAGGATTTCAAGTCAAAGTTTTAATTTTTCCTCAGTTCTTTCAGCTTGAGAAATGCTGAGCTTGCTCTTCCCTTTTGATTTTCTAACTCTACATCTCTGTAAATTTCATTATAATGTCTGACTTTGTTTCCTCAGACTTACCTTTGAAATGTTCTGTTCAGCTCCTCTGCCTCTTCATTTCTTCCATTTGCTTTAGCATCTCTACACTAGAGTACAAGTTTTATAGTTTCTTCTGACATCCAATTTGGTCTTTTTCTTTTCTCTTGTCTTCTTAATGACATTTGCTTTTTTCCTCTATGATGTTTTAGATGTCATCCCACAACTCATTGGTTTTTGGTTACTAGTGTCTAATGCACCAAATCTGTTCTGGAGATGATCTTTAAGTTCAGGTGGGACATACTCAAGGTTATATTTTGGCTCTCATTGACTTGTTTTAATTTTCTTCACCTTCAGCCTAAATTTGCCTATGAGCAGTTGATGATCTAGTTGCTTCCACAGTCTGCCCCTGACCTTGTTTTGGCTGATGATATGGAGCTTTACCATCATATCTTTCCACAGATGTAGGCAGCTTGAATCTGTGAGCTCCATCTGGTGAACTCCATGTGTATTATCTTCTTTCAAGTTGTTTAAAAAAGGTATTTGTAATGAAGAAGTCATTGGTCCTGAAAAATTCTATCATGTGATCTGCATCATCACTTCTATCAGCAAAACCATGTTTTCCAACTACTAATCCTTCTTCTTGTTTCCAACCTTTGCACTCCAATCACCAGGAATTGTCAGTACATACTGATTGCATGTTTGATCAATTTCAGACTGATGTGGCTGAATTCTTCAATTCAACATCACTGGCTTTAACAGTTGGTCCAAAAATTTGAATAATACTGGTATTAATTTGTCTTCCTTGTAGGCACATGTATATTATCCTATCACAGATAGTATGATACGTCAATATAGATGTTGAAATGTTCTTTTTGATGATGAATGTAACACCATTCCTCTTCAATTTGCCATTCTCAGCATAATAAACCAGGTAATTGTTAGATTCAAAGTGGCACATATGAGTTCATTTCAGCACACAGATGCTTAGTATATCGATGTTTATGAGTTCCATTTCATTTTTGAAAACTTCTAATTCTCTTGGATTCATACTTCACATGTTCTATGTTCCAATTATTAATGAATGTTTACAGCTGTTCCTCCTCATCTCTCTAACATTAGCTAGAATGTAAACTTTATGAAAACAGTGACTCAGTTTTGCGCTATTCACAGAGCAACACCTAACACCCATGCACTACCATCAAGTTGATTTTCAGATCATAGCAACACTGCATAGGGTTTCCAAGGCTATAAATTTTGTGGGGAACAGAAAGCCTCATCTTTCTACTAAGAAGCAGCTGCTGAGTTTGAACTGCTGACCTTGTTGTTAGCAATCCACTGCTTATTATACAGCACCACCAGGACATTTATTTTAACATATAATCCCTAAAATTCAAACCCACGGCCATAGAGGGGACTGTGATTCGCTGTGGCCCTATATAGGATTTCTGAGACTTTCCTGAAGCAGACAACCTCATCTTTCTCCTCAGGAGATACTGGCAGGTCAAAACTGACAACTTTTTGGTTAGTATTCCATCACCTAATGTTACAGACAGCAGGTATTGGAGTGCTGAGGACCAGTGTCATGGACGAAAATCCAGCACATGTCCGCGCCCCGACTTGCTGGCCAGAGACCCTGTGGGCTCAAGGAAGTAACCTCCGGTTATCCCGGGTCATTGGCTTTTACGAACTCACTGTGGGGCCAGCTCTGTATAATTCTCTTTAGTCCTATTAATTCCAGCTATGCTTCGTACCCCTGTAATTGTAGCTTCTGAGAAAATGGTTTCTTAATGTGCCTCTCTCAATGTCTCCACTGTATTGGCAGTGCTTAAGGTGTTCTAGGAACAAATCTCTCTGAGTATCAAACTCTGGCCACTGAGCAAGTATGTCCAAACTGTTCTTTATCAAATTAATTCAGTTATGTTTGATATTAAGACATGAACCCTTGATACCCATGGACAAATATTAAACTGCTACTAAAGCCGAGACTGTAAAAAGTTCCAAAAGCAAGTTTGCTGGAGCCAGGCTGCCCAAAGAATTAACTCAAAGTAGATTGGTGACTTCCCGGTTTTTGTTTAAAGAACAAAAAAACTGCCTTCTTAAATCGCTTCCAGGTGCAGCCCATTCACCTAGATGCCTGGCTTCCTCCTGCAGACCTGGCCCTGGCAGCCAACTCAGCTGGATTCCTTTCAATCCTTTTCACCTTCCCCCATTCGAGATTAGATGCTATAGGTATGTTAATCAGCCTGGAGAAACCGAGTTGCTGCCCTGGGATTCGAACCTGAAAAGTACCATGTAATAATTTGCTTGAATTTCTGGAAAAGTAAGGATGTTAGATTATCAAGACAATTTGTGATGTATGTTTTAGAATTTGTACCTGTAAATCCTTGTGTCCTGTGTTGAACGGTTAATCACATTTCACTTCTGTACCCTGTCTTAATAAACCCCGCCTTCCTTTGTGTAATGCTCCTCCCTGAAATAAAAGTGGGGCCCAGACCGAAGCCCGCATGCGTTGAGGCTTGCAGTACAGGCAGGCATTGCAGTTGGCAAGGTGTGCAAATGGCATGCATAGCCAAAATGTTTACAATGCAGGATCAGTCTGAAGCCGGTTACGCATCTGCCCTAGTTCCGGGGTGTTTATGTGTCTCTCTTGTTGTGTCTTTGTGTGTATTCTTTATCTGTCACTGTCGCTGCCAAATCTCCTAACTTCATGAACCAAATTCCCCTGTCAAGGCCGGTTCTCGACAACCTAACCTACAGTACCACCAGGGATCCTTAACACTTGGTAGAACATGTCTGTAACACTTGGGTAATAAAGTAGACTTATGCATGCATGTATTATTTGCATAAGACATTAAAATTGAGAAACAAAAATAACAGGAGGAAAGATGTTTTAAAATATAGTGTAGATAGTTGGAACAATGTTTCAAATATCTAAAAGGTTAAAGTAGGAGCCATGGTGGTGCCGTGGGTTCAACAATGGGCTTATGATTGTAAGGTTCGTGGTTCAAACACATCAGCTCTTCCATGGGAGGAAAATGAGACTGTTCCCTTAAAGATTTACAGTCACAGTAACCCAAAGGAACAGTTCTGTTGTGTCCTGTAGAGTCAGGAGGAGTCTGAACCCTCTCAGTGGCAACAGGTTTAATTTTGGAAACATTAAAGAAGTCATCATGATGCAGTTATTAAAATTATTTACACTTACATTATGATGTAGTTTTTTCATTTTAATTTTTTAACTACTAATAGTGGTGGTGGGAATCATACTTTCTAGGGTAGGACCACAAGAATTTCCATGAGTCTGGATGGAGAGACCCAGAAGAGCACCTATGCCTCCCATACACCAGAGGGAGACACAGAGAGAAGGTGAGGAGCACTCACCTGCAAACCCTTGCATGGGCAGCTGGAAGAGGAGCAGCAGGGAGGTGAGGTGGCAGAACAAAGAGCAGCTGGAGCCGCCCTCCATGTCTCAGGTCTAGAAGAGAGACAGGGAAGGGGTCAGTAGAAACCATCAGACAGAAGACAGCACCCTCCTCCCCCACACTCACAGCTCAGCCTCAGTCAACTCACCCAGCATGTGGCTAGTGTGGTGGGCTCCATACAACCCTGATTCTGATAAACAGTTAAGCCCGGGCCCTACCAGCTGCTCTCAGGAGATAATGTGTTGTCAGACAACCATTAGGAAGAAACCACTCCTTCCTTTCCCACCCCACTAACATGCATACCACAGCCTCACTGCCCAGATGCAGGTCTTCCCTCCTCAGCACCTGTGCCCCTGAGGGAGACTTCCCCTCCATCTCCATGACTCCCTCAGGCCCTCCTTTACCCCAGCTCAGAGGACACCGACAGCAGCCCTCGGCCACATGAACATGAGCCCCTGAAGCTTTGTATTCTGCCCTCCCTGCCACCAAGGAGTCACCTGAGAGATATCAGAGATAGATGACATCCTCAGACAGACTGTGATGCCCACCACAGACACCTTGACCTGTTCAGGGTGGGTTTTTAGTTCACCTACATCTCAACACCACACAGGCATTCCTATTTCTAACCCATGCCCAGTCAGTTCCCCATCAACTGCCGAGTGATTCTGACTAATGACACCCTGTAAGCAGGAGTAGAACTGCTCTTAGGGTTTCAAAAACTAACTCTGTATAGGGGCAGACAGCTTTGCGGTTAGCAGTCCAACACATAACCCACTGCAATACCAGGACTAATTTTATTAAAGTTAAGAAGAGACAAATATATGATACTTGAAAATACCTTTCACTTTATTTTATTTCTTTTTAAATATCCTACACAAACACACATGCACCTGCATTAATTCACTGGGCATGCAGGCAGGACTCACGGCAAGTTCCCAGATCTGATGGTTAATCCTTGCCTACTTGTCTTTCTAACAAGACTTCTGGCTGAGAGGGAAAGAACTCTGGATGAGGACAAAGCAGTAAAGAAGGGAAAATAAACTCTGGTCTGAAAAAAAGACCCCAAACCACAACATATGGTCAGGAAAGCATAAGACACTGGGGGTCAAATTCTAGGCCCTCCATCAGGCTCAACCACTCACTCTGTGACCACTTTATGCAAGTGACTTGACCTTCTCTGCCATGGTCTCTTCATCTAAAAAATGAGGAGAGTAAAATTACCTCACTCAATACTGTTATGAGCTATAAAGAAATTACAAGTAATGAAAACAGGACTGTATCATGGTAAGTTCTACAGAAACATTAAAATGATTGAATAAAGGAGCAAACCAGTCAGGGGTTCTCTTCAGTCTCTTTATAGAGAGACAATGTGATCCAGAGCACACAAACATATATTCTCAGCCCTCTCCTCACAACTGATTTTTCCCTGGTTCCTCCCAAAGGCCCACAAAGGTGTCTCCACAGACAACTCACCTATTCCTTCAGGCTCCAACTTTGAAAGGCTATGGATTTCTGAAGAATCTCTAAACTCAGCAGCTTGAGAAGCCTCCGGGTCACAGGGGCCCCAACAGACCCCAAACTTGCCCTCAGAGTTTGCAACTGCAGTTAGCTTTTCTCACATTCTGAGTGAGACACTGGGGGCTCAGGGTCCCCATCTCTCTCTGAGAGGCAGGTAGTTACAAGGAGAGTTAGGAAAGTAGGATCAGCCTAGGTTACAGAGATATCTGCAGGGACCCCAGAAATGGGCCCCAAAGAGCGCTTCTAGCCAGAAGTGTCATCCAGTTTCCAGTCCTTCTGCCATCTGAAAGTGCAACCTTAAAAAAGGCAGCCCAGGAAGACTCTGCCCTACCCTCTGGATATTGCTCTCTGTTGATAAGAAGAAAGTAGGATGATAAGGATATCCTGCTGTGTGGCACTATAGTATAAGCACTTGACTACTAACCAAAATGTCTGTAGTTCAAACACAATAGCCACTCTTTGGAAATACAGGAGTTGCTATGAATCAAAACTGACTCAGCACAAAACAACAGGGATCAGAAAAAAAATGCAAGAGAGGCCACACAAAGATGCAAATAAGGAAACATTTGCTTAGCACATACTGTGTATCAGCTTGCTTCTAACTTAGTGAAGTAGGGATTGAGTGTAGGCAAGTCAAGATTAATGCCCAGTTCTATGCATAATTCAGACTTCTGGTGTGTTGCTGTGGATCAGCACTGGACTACAAACCACAAGGTTGGCAGTCCAGCCCTCCAGCTGCTCCTTGGAAACCCTATACAGTGTTACTATGAGTCAGAACCAACTCAACAGCACTTAACAACAACAGCAAAACATATGTCAGGTGTCTCTGGGTAGCAAAAATTACTAAGTGTTCGACTATTAAGAGAAAGACTTGTAGTTCAAGCCTACACAGAAGACCCTTGATAGACTGTCCTAGAACTCTGTTTCCTAAAGATTGGTTTCAAAAACACCATGGTTCAGTGGCAGGCAAGATGGCAGACTAGGTAGAAAGGCTGAACAGACCTCTATAGAAAAGATATGGAAAACCAAAAGAAACAGATGCAGATGATAGTCCTGGAACTGTGAGCTTCAGGTGAAGGAATAGAGAAATAGATAGAATGCTTACTAGGAGAGGAAGTTGAACAAACACAGCAAAAAATGGAGGTCATCCTGTCAGTGGTCGAAGAACAAGAGCTACTCAAACAGGAACACTTGGTAACGGTGGATGAAATTGGAGAATTAGAAGAGGTACCTTTAAATGAGTCTACATATGTAACTTTTGCCACTTTGCCATCTTGAACTTTCCAGGGTAACTTTGAAGGCAAGAGGGCAGTAGGTGGCACAGAGATATACTGCTTATTGGTGGAGAGAAAGCGTCACATTTTTCTTCTTATACCCCACATCATTGCCCTGGTGACCAGAGGTGTGACCAACCTCTACCTACATACACTGCTAGGGAAGTTCCTGCTGTCTAGGCTATTGAAGTCACATCAAAGTGGTGGGTACCTAGCAGCATCAACCCTGGAAACTGGAATCAGATGTGCCATTTCCAGACCTGTAGAGCTGGTCCCAGTCAGCTCTGAACTAGGGACACCTCTCAACCTCGACTCCTCTCTACTTTGGAATCTGCCGGAACTACTTTTGGATTGGGTGTACAGAACAGAACTCCATCGAGAGTTAAATGTTACTGTTTTATCTCTTACCCATGAAGTCCTTGACTGCCATGAGACCCCGGAATTTTTTCCTCTCTGGATCTGACACCTAACCTGCTGTTTTATAACTTTCATTGTTTTTGTTTGTATATTCATTCTCCCTCGCCTTTCCCTCTTGTGATTCCTATACGTTCTATTGTCCCTTTCTTTTTTTTTCCTTTTGATTTACTTTTCCCCCTAAACTCTACTGCTTCCTTCTTTCTGCCTTTTTAAAAATCCTGTTTGTTTTTGTTGTTTTTCTTCCTTATTAAATCATTCCTTGTTTTTGTTGTTGTTGTTGTCTTAATACTTTCTTGTCTCTTTCCCTTTTATTCATTCTTTTTCCTAATTGTATTTATGTCTTTTTCTTTTTCTTCTTTTTATTATTCTATTTCCTATCTTTTTTTTCTATCCTTTATCTAATTACTGACAGAAGAAAGAAACCATGTCCATAAATTCCAGTGACTACCATACCAACAAGGAGCTTTGGTAGCATAGTGGTTACGAGTCTGGTTGCTAATCTCAAGATCAGCAGTTCAAAAATACAGTCCGTTCCATGGGAGAAAGATGAGGATTCCTGCTCCTGTAAATATTTACAACCTCAGAAACCCTATACAGTGATGCTATGACTAGGAACTGACTCCATGGCATACTACACCACCACCATACCAATTGCGATACACAGATCAATGACAACAACCAACAGCAGCTAAATTCATCCTGCATTGAACTCCACAAACAGTGAACAGATAACAATGGACAAGCTGACCTCCTGATCATACCCAACAGGAGGCTGCTGGTCAGTGCCTAAGAATACACCAACATGCAATTATCAACTTAATACAAATACAACACCACCACAATGTCTTGAAAAGAGCAGATCATTTCTATTCACATGAAGAAACAAGGCAAAGTTGGTCAAACAAGTGACCAAGAGGCAGAGGTAGAAAACATTTTGATGGGGAAAAAAAGCATAGGAACCACCTGAAAATGAATGATACTTAGGAGCCTACAAATGATTGACAGACTGGTCAAGTAAAACAAGGAAGAATTCAGGAAAGCACTACAAGAATAATCAAACAAACTAGATAAATGATTGGAGACAATACAAACCCTACAAATAGAAATCCAAGAGATTAATACTAAGATACCAAAAATGGACAATTACATTAAAAGGGCAAAGGAGTAAATTTAAATCAATGGATCCATAAATAGTGAGCTAAAGATAAATCTTTCAATATTAGTAAGTTAGAACAATCAGAAAAAATAAATTGAAAATCTGAAGAAAACCTAAGATTTATGTGGAACAACATGATGAGGATTAACTTTATAGTGATTGGAATTCTAGAAGAAGAAGAGATAATGAAAATCACAAAAAAAAGTTAGTTGAAGAGCTACTGGGAAAAAATTTCCCAAGCATCATGAAAGATGAGAAAATAAGCATTCAAGAAGCTGAACAATCCCCAAGCAGGATAGACCAGAAAAGAAAATCACCAAATTATATCATAATCAAACTCTACAAAATCAAAGACAAGCAAAGAATCGTAAAAGCAGCTCAGGAAAAAATGAAAAGTTGTCTACAAAGTTGAACCAATAAGACTAAGCTCTGCTTTTTCAGTAGAAACTATGCAACAAGAAGGCAATGCAGAGACATATACAAACTCTGAAAGAAAAAAATTGTCAAACAAGAATAATATACACAGCAAAATCATCCCTCAACTGACAGTGAAACTAGAGCATCTCTTGATAAATTGAAATTAAAGGAATTTGTAAAATCCAAGCCAACTTTAAAAAAAAATTTTTTTAATAGACTGAGAACCAACAACAGTACACAACAAATGGAGACTGACTTACTCGGCAACACCACCCAGAATTCAATCCTGATATGGAAATATCCAGAGTAAAACAAAACTATAAGATATCAATTTAGGATGAAGACAAACGCAAAGCAAAAAGAAGGGAAAGTAAAGTTACAAAACTTCCATATAACAAGGAAGTCAAGTTAATTTCAATGTAAAATAGAGTGTTTTAAACTGGAAAAGATATTAGCAAATTATTGGGCAGTGGTGTTATTAAGTGCCATCAAGTTAGGTCAGACTCAGAGCAACGCTGTATAAGTTTCCAAGGAGCAGCTGATGAGTTTGTATTTGTGACCTAGTGGTTCAAACCAACCTTGCGATCCAGTGCTTTATCCCACAATGCCACACCAGGACTCCAAATTATAGGATAAACTCAAAGAAAACTAACACACCTTCACATCCTTCACATCAAATCAAGAAAAGGGAAAACCATGAAGATTTTATAAACATTAAAACAGCAATGAAGAAATTGACAAGAAAATGCACAAACAAAATGAACTCAGCACAGAATAATATGTGACACAAAGACACAGCACTATTCACATTGTACTACTTTTCACAATAGTAAAAAGATGGTGGAGGAGAACAAACAAGATGGTGGATTGGGTGGACGTGTAGCAAAGAGCTCCGACAACAACAACAGAGAATACCCAACCAAGCAGTCTCGGGATGGTCCCAGAACTCTGAACCACATATACTGGAATACTTAGAAGATTGGAAGGCTCACAGCTGGGGGAATTTGTGGCAGAAGCAAGAAAGCTATTGCTTTCTAGTCTTGGATACTTGGCTGCTATAGGAGCCGCCATCTTGAGTGAGACCAAGTGGGGAAGGATCGGAGTGGCCACAGACGCCTGGCAGAACCGCTGAGATAAAGGTATGGACATTCTTTTTTTTGGTATCTGTTCATTGGTCCCTTGCTGTCTGCGCACCTCCATCCTGGTGACTATAGGGGTGCCTGAGCTAGAGGGCACCCCATCCCCACCCTCAGAGGGTTCTACTATGCATGCGCACAGATCTCCTAGAAATTTAAAGAGACAGTTTCCAATTAAAACCAAACAGCCACAGCCGGCCCTGAACTGTTTCCAGCTAGGAAAAAGGCCTGAACGGGGATTGTGGAGTGGGACAAGCAGACAAAAGAGAAAATAGGCCAAAAATTAAATCCTAAGTTACGTCAAAATGACCAACA
>NW_006409054.1:181574-187899 GCF_000296735.1 Chrysochloris asiatica | reverse complement strand
ATTCGTAAGATTCAATAGTGAATAACTGTTATCACGACTAATCACGACTGTCACAATTGTAAAGGTAGAAGTTTTGTAACAAAAAAAGGGGAGTAGTAAATCTTACAGTCCAGAAACAGAGGACCCTAGGACCATCAAGAGAGGAATGCACAAATAGAATGTGGGACCTTATCCAGAGAAGCAACAGAGATGGAGGCAGAGATGGGAGCATGAAGAGGGGGCGCGGCTGAGGACTCTAGATTCATCAACTAAGAAGAGAAGGACTGAGAACTGGTGGCCAGGAGCAGACTTACAGAATGTGCCCTTTGGAGATATAAATTATTTTATATGCCTGACTGGGATTTTTTGTTTGTATGTTTTTTAAAAAGCTAAAGTGGATAGAGAGAAATACTTTTAACTGCTGGTATATGGAGGGGATTGTAATCAATGTAATTAAACAAGTTATATGAATTGTTGAATGTGAAACTGAAAAAATAAATAAATAAAAGATGATGGTGGTGGCTGTATGATGTGGATTCGGTTCCAACTCATAGTAACCGTGTACAGGGTTTCCAAGGCTGTAAGTCTTAAAGAAGCAGAAAGCCTCATCTTTCTTCCACGGAACAGCTGGTAGTTTTGAACTGCTGACCTTGCAATTTGCAGCCTGATTCAAAACCACTATGCTACGAGAGCTCCTTAAAAATATGGGCACAGCCTATGTGCCATCAAGTAAGAATGGATAAACAAAGTTTGGTATATCCACACAATGGAATACTATGCAATACTGAAGAATAATGAGGAATCTGCAAAACACCTCATAACACAGATGAACCTACAGTACATTGTACTGAGTAAAATAAGTCAAGCACAAAGAGACAAATACTGTGTGAGATCACTATTGTAAAAATTCAAGAAAAGGTTTTCATGCTCAATTAAACATCCTTTGAAGAGTAATTCACTGGCGAGAGAGTTGTTGTTGTTGTGTGCCATAGAGTTGATTTTGACCCATAGTGACCCTGTATAGGGTTTCCAAGGAGCAGCTGGTGAGCTTGAACCACTGACTTGCAATTCAAAAGACTTTGCAGTCTGACACATTGGCAACAGCACCACACCAGGACTCAGGTAAACTCAGGTGAGAGGGAGGTTGGCAGAAGAATGATGATGACAAATGAAGACACAGGGAGACATGCAAGGACTAAAGGGGTAGAGGTTAATAGTGGCATATACACAACCTTGGAACAACAGTGATCTACAGGTAGATACATGGACATATACACAGGCTAAATGGGTATAGGAGGGATAATGGGAGTATACCAACAAATATATAAGACTTTGAAAGAGGATATTTATACATGGATTTACCTTTCCTGCAACACAACTACGAATGTGTTGGCGTGTACAGCAAGCTAAATGATGAAAACTTCTTAGATATTATCTAACATCTTAGGCAACGGTTTACTAGGGACTTAGGACCAGAGTCTCAGGGGACACCATGGTCAGTTGACATAACATAGTCCACAAAGACTATGTTCTACATCTTACTTGGTGAATAGCAACTGGAATTGTAAAAGCTCATGAGAGGCCATCTGAGGTGCAGCTATTGGACTCCCCATGTTCAGGAGAATGAAGAGTGATGAGAACTGAAGAGCTTGGAAACAATTAGTACAATGGACCAATGGAACAGGTGAACATCAGTCTCCACAACTCTGAGACAAGAAGTGCACGATGGCTACCACGACCAACTGTTCTGAATGGGATCATATGTAAAGGTCCCAAATACAGTAGGAGATAATGTGGAATGAAACTCAAAATTATATTTATAAATGGACTTACTGGTCAGAATGAGATTGGAGTAACCTAAGACTATGGTCCATGACCACCATTCAGGTCTGGAAAAGAACTAATTCTAGTGTCTCAAATTTCAGCTAAGCAGTAGATAGATACATAGGGGAACTGCAACATTATTAGGAGTCCTGATGTAGTGCTGCAGAATAATGCACTGGACTGCAAGGTCAGTTTGAAATGCAAGGTAAGTGGTTCAAACCCACCAGCCACTCCTCAGAAACCCTAGACAGAGACACTATGTGTCAGAACCAACTCAATGGCATTTAGCAACAACAACAAACAACACATGAAGGTATGCTCACAATGGAGTGGTCAATCATTCAAAATCAAAAGGGCAATGTTTATCTAAAAGCAATTTCAAAAGAGATGGAAAGGTGAGTCGGATGAATATAGGACCCCCAGGGAGGAGGCAGGATAACTGTTGTTGCCTGGAGGGGATTGTAATCATTGAGATGAAATAAAGTGTTGATTTCTTTAATGTAGAACTGATAATCTTGTCTGAAAACTTTCACTTAATTCACAATAAAAAGCTTTATTAAAAAGTGAATAGAGGCAAGTACTGTTAACTGATAGTACATGAAGAGGATTCCAATCATTGTAATGAAACAAAGTATATGATTTGATGAATATAAAACTGATGGTCTGCTATGTAAACCTTCGCTGAATTCAAAAATTTTTTAATTAAAACAACTTACATGAGAATATAAGGGGGTAGAATAGCTAGATTAATGTAAAAGGAACAACCACAACAGAAAAAAATGAGAATATTAAGACATTGAAGAAGAACAAACCTCACTGAAAAATGTGTAGAAATTCTCGAATGGGAACCTAAACTTCAGTGAAAACTGTCCCCCAAAAAATAAAATAATAAAATATCATTTAAAAACAAAAAAACTTTCACTCTACTCTGCAACACATGATTCCATGAATCACAATCAACTTTAAGGCAACTGGAAGATTGTGAGTCACAATCTGTTGGAAAGCTACTGGGTTTTTTTGTTTTCTTTTGCTTTATGCATAGGTCTGTCTCTGCAGACTCTTAACATGAAATGTTTCCATGACAACTGAGAAATGGAGTCCAGTCCAAGCCTTAAAGTAGCCCATAGTGAGACTGCTTTTTTTTTTTTTTTTTTTGATCCACAGAATGCCCAGGACCTCCTAACAACCTGGCAGACAAAGGATTAACACTGGGCACATCAACAGTTTCCAGGTCCTACTGTAGGACCATATACTAGCAACAGTCAATATTTAACATAATATTACAATATATTACATTTATCATTCATAGATAATATATATTCCAATATGATATCATTTTTTCATAGCACCAGTCACCCTAGGTACAGCCATCCAGTTCTTTCTCCCTGCCTGGATACAGACTACACACTCCAAGTTCTCCAAAGGAAGACTTGGAGCACTGGGTCTTCCCCGACAGCACCTCTTTCCCTGCAGGTTCCTATCTTATGCAAGGACACCTGGGTACATCCCATAATCTCTATCATCATCTTGATAGTAGATCCCTCTGAGCTTGCTCACTTTTTTCTCCTTTTACCTCACAAAGTAATTTGAGATTGACTCAACATACAACCTAATCTTGTAGATTGCTCCTGACCTTTTTAACATCTTGAAGTGAAGATTTACAATACATAGAATAATTTCATCAGATCAAAGAAGATGGTGTTGATCAGATCCTATCATGGGGTTGATTGTATAATATTAGATCTCATCATGGAGATGAAAGTACATCTTAACTGCTAAACCACTGTGAATTCTGGCCCAGCTAAACTGACACAAACCCTACCTATCACATGTGCCCATACACATCCTTGTTCAGGTCTTCATAGCACTCATTCTCCACCATAGCACTGAGAGTGATGTCTGTCTCTGGTGATCTGTGAACCCCAGGAGGGAAAGACAGTCGCTGTACATCCAGCTACAAGAACAATACCCAGCATGTAGTAGACACTCAGTTGAGCTCATTTGCAGAGGAGTTGCTTCATCAATCAATTGACTACTCGGCATTGTCCAAATTCAGAAAAATGGTTGAGTCCATTCAGAATTATGTACTCTACCTTAAAAAGTTCAATCAAGCCTCGGACTATCAAGGGAGAGGAGCACACACGGAATGCGAGATCCTATCCAGAGAAGCAGCAATACCAGAGATGGAGGCAGAGATGAGGACATGAAGAGAGGGAGCAGTTGAGGACTCTGGATTCATGGAAAGAGACAGACTGGGTGCTGGCAGCCAGGAGGCAGTCTTGCAGAATGTGCCCTTTGGTTGTTTCAATTATTATATATTCCTGAGTGTTTATGTGTACATCTCCAAACCTTCCCCACCCCCCCAAAAAAGAGGGAATGGAAGCAAATACTGTTGAATGATGATGCACAGAGGAGATTGTAATCATTGCAATGAAACGATGGTGTAAAGCCAATGTTCTCCCATTTAAACTATCACTCAGTTCAAAATTTAAAAAATAAATTAAAAATTTTTAAAGTTCAATCAATTAAATGGATGAAACAGTTTCACAATCCTTCCCTCTGTTTGTTTATTGAAACCAAATCTAAATATACGACTAATTAATTATATCAGTATAGGGTTGTTGTTGTTAAGTGCTGCTGAGTCTGTTCCTACTCCGAGCGACCCTGTGTAGGATTTCCCAGGAGGTGCTGTATTTGACCTGCCTACCTTGTGTTCCAAACCAACCTTGCAGTCCAGTGCATTGTTCTGAAGTGCCAAACAAGTATACGGTTGGTGTTGTTGTTAAGTGCCACTGTGTCGGTTCCGACTCATAGTAACCATGTTTCCAAGGAGAAGCTGGTGGGTTTGAACTGCCAACCTTGTGGTTCGCAGTCCAGTAGTGATCCTACAGTGCCACAGGAGGAATTCAATTATTTTGATTACTCCCTTGAACGTGCGAAGTGTATATTTTTAATGATTTTGCCCAAAGTCTCCCTCACTGAACTTCTGTGAGGTGGTTGTCCTTATTCTCACTTTACAGGTGTTGGAATCAAATTTCTCAGTGTTTAACAACCACACGCCCAGCAACATTTCTCTCAACTTATATTGACTTTCAGTTTCTTTTAAATTATATTTGTCTTATCAAAGCAAACATAAGAATGCTTGATTTCTCCCCAGAAGTTAATGCTAGTGATATTACAACTGTGGACAAACCTAGAACATCTTAATACAACCAGCATTGTTACCCCAAAATGACCTTTTCTGCCAATACCCACAGAGCAGTGGGAACATTTGAAATGATTTTAACCCAAAAGTGAATAGTAAGACAAGAAACAATATGCAGGTGCAAAACAAGATGGTGGATCAGGTGGAAGTGCAGTGAGGAGCTCTGCTGGCAACAACACAGAATACAGGATCAAGAAGGCTCAGAGGATGGTCTCAGAACTCTGAACCACATATAAAAGAATATTTAGAAGGTTGGAAGACTTACAGCTGGAGAAGTTTGTGGCAAAAGCAAGAAATCTATTGCTTTCTGGTTCAGGACGCTCAGCTGCACCAGGAGCCACCATCTTGTGTGGGGCCAAGCGGGGGAAGAATCAAAGCTGCCATGGACTCCTGACAGAGCCACAGATAGAGGTGTGGACATTCTTTCTTTTTACGTACTTCCATTCTGGTGACTATAAAGATGCCTGAGCTTGTGGACACCCCAGCCCAACCTCGGAGGGTTCTACTACTCATGTGCACAGATCGCCTCGAAATTTAAAGAGACAGTTTCCACTTAAAACCAAACGGCCGACACTCAGCCCAAGAGCAGGCACTAAACTTTTCTTGTTTGTTTTTGTTCTGTTTTTTACCACAGGAAAGAAAAGGAGAGGACTGTGGGGAGGGAAAGAGAGTTTAAAAGCAAAACAGGCTGAAGTTGGATTGGAGTCTGAGGTGTAGCATAACAACAAACACAGACATCTTGGAATCTCTCGGGTAGCTTTGAAGGCAGGAAGCTGAAGAGAGGACATTAAAGTCATACTCATATTAGGCTACAGATTTTTTTTTTTTCCTTCTTTTTCTTCTCTCCCTTTTCTGTGATTAGAGACTGCAGTATCAGACTTGTTTTTGTTGTTGCTGTTTTTTAGTCTTTTTTTCCCCCCCACTGGTGTTGTTTTGCTGTTATATGCGCCCCCCCTCCAATTCTGCCTTTGGAGGACCCTTTGTCTCCCTATATTACACAAGAAGAGTCAGCAACTGCTGCCATACAGCCAAGCTAGAATAACACTTTATTAAACACCAAAACCCAGGCAAAAACCAATACCAATTGCCATATACCAGGAAACAGGCAACACCTGTGAAAGTTACACTGAGTTAAACAATAAGAAGAGTGAAAAGGGAAGCCCACATCCTGATTACATCTTCCTGGAAGCAATCAGAAAGCATAAAAAATACCAAAACACATACCAATTAAGGATTAAGGCCACAGGTAAACACTAAACATGTCCAAGAAGCAAAAACAGATGACCATATCAATACACATGTCCAGAAACAAGATAA
>NW_006409054.1:171036-172262 GCF_000296735.1 Chrysochloris asiatica | reverse complement strand
AAGATGGAGATAACCAAAGTGCCCATCAACTGAAGAATGGATAAACAAACTGTGGTACATACATACAGTGGAATATTATGCTACCTTGAAGAATAACAAGAAAGCTGCAAACCACGAGTTGGCATGGATGAACCCTGAGGGCATTATGTTGAGTGAAATTAGTCAGTCACAAAAAGAGAAATACTGTGTATGACCATTACTGTAAAAGACTAAGAAAAAGAACCCATACTAAAGCGGGAGACATCCTTTGTTGATTGCTGGGATGTTGGGTGTGGGTGGGGAGAGAGAGGGGAAGGTGGAGCACAGGGATTTGACACAGGATAGTTTGGATGCTGGGGAGGGGGGCAATATACAAGAAGGGAGAGGTGAATGGAAGAACAAAGCAAATGGGAGAACAATTAGGCAAGTCTGAATGGTCTAAGTGGGACAGAGGTTAATAATGATATATGTACAACCTTGGAACAACAGGGCTCTGGGATACAGAGATTGAGACATGGTTGGAATGGGGTAAAGGGGGGAATAATGTTAAATGCTTGGCAGTCTTTTGAATCTTGGATTTCCTTGCATTATATTATAAAATAGACACTGGAGAGGGAGAGAAAGGAATAGCCAGAAACATCACCATAGAAAGCTTGTAAATCCATCTTCTGCCTATAACTGATTAGAATACCTAAAATGGGGCTACAACGTGCCCAGTGAAGGAGGCTTCCTGCGGAGCCTCTGCAATACATAGGACTATAGGTGGAAGTCTGAACCACATCCATATCTCCAGAGATGGGAAATTTCCACTTGAAAGGACGAGCAGACCAGCCTGGAGCGGCTAGAAGAACAGAAGGTATTTCTTGAAAGAAAGACCTACAGGAAAAAGAGAAATCAACATAGGTAGATGGACTGTTACTACAAGAACAAGCAAGTTGCTTGCCCAGGAAACATCAACGCAAGTGGCCGGGTCCCCTCATTGCAAACCCCCTTCCAAGACTAAGAGTCAATGGGAATACACACTCTGATTGGTGACCATGCTCGTCACCAATAAGGGGAAGTGAAGGAAAAACAGCAATGAAGCGGTGAGCTAAGCCCTACAATAATAGACTTCAATAGAACCCGGGTGAAGACCTGGTTGGCCAGCAGTGTGGCAAGACCTGGGGACTCTTGGGCCCAGAGTTAGTGACATAGCCACAGATGATGAAAGTGGAGAGTGAAGCATCCAGCTGATAAGAAGAGAGGGC
>NW_006409054.1:155727-170936 GCF_000296735.1 Chrysochloris asiatica | reverse complement strand
GATGAACTTGACATATACCTATGGAAGCAGTAGCTCAAAAGAGGGAACAAATTCTTACAGCAAGAATCATTCCCACCCCCTCCACACACAGAGTAGGCAGGGATGGGCAACTTGGACATTGGCTACCCAAAATGGGGGTGGGGGGGCCTACAAAGGCAAGAAGTGTCTGGCTTACAAGCTTTCAAGAGGGAACCTAGAACCAAAGGGACTGGAGGAAGGTAGAATCTCCAGTGAGTAGTATCCAATCTGCCTAGACGGGGCTGATGAAATGAAATGCAGATGGATCTCTTGTGATACAATAGTGAATAATTGTTATCAGAACTGATTGTGAGGGTTGGAAATATAAAGGTAGACGTTTTATAGAAAGGAGGGGAGTGATTAACTTTCCAGTCTAGGAGCGGAGGTCCCTAGGACCATCAATGGAGAAGAGCCGAGAGCAGGACCTTACCCAGAGAAGCAGTGATGCCTGAGATGGAGGCAGAGACAATGACATGGAGCGATGGAGCAACTGGGGACTTTAGATCCAGAGAGTATACTTTTTGGTTGGTTGATAATGCATGGAGGGGATTGTAACAATGGCAATGAGACGATATATGATAGAATGAATGTAAAACTAATGTTCTACCATGTAAACTATCACATAAATCACAATCAAACATTTAAAAAATAAAAAGAAACAATATGAGTCTCGGTAAACATACTGACACATCTGCACGTACACACCCATCCCTGCCACCCCAATCCTTCATAATAGGAAAACTCTCATGGCCTAATAAACTCCTGGGAAATTTTATAAAAATTTATTTCAATAAAACAAAATTTTATTGAATACCTACTAAATGCCAGGAACTGGCCTTTACAAATTTATTTTGTTTCACTTCATACTCACAGATGAAATGAACCCTCTGATTAACACAGTCTCAAAATGTGAGAGAAATAGATGGCTCCTTATAAAGAGAACATGTGCCCAGATCTGTGTCAATCCACACGAAACCTCTGAAAAATGTCCAGAATAAAAGTATTAATTTTGCTGTACATTCAATAATCTGTCAAATATGCACTGACAATTTTAAAACTAGGCAATCTGAAACAGACATGAAGGGAGACCTGAGCCCTGACATCGAGGAGCATTTAAAGCAGGAAATTTCTAGAAGAAGAGGATCTGGAAGCATAAGGAGGCTGATACACACACAGCCCCAGCCCTCCCCAACCCCCAACTTCACACAAGTCAACATGAAGCAGGAACCCAAGGAGACCTTGGACTCTGGCATACCATTTATGACATGGCTTGAAAGCTTATCTTACTCAGCCTGAGTCCCAGCACACTGAGCTCTGATACTGGGAGGGGAGATCAGAGCACAGGCTAGATTCTCTTGAAGAACACTGAGGGGCTGACAGGAAGGACCTCAAAAAGCACACTTCACTGCCCTGTGCAGCACATCAGGACAGTGTGTCCAGCTCTATGACAATAACCACTATTCACTAAGCCATGAATGCTATTTCTTGCTGTAATTATAAATTTCCTGAATGCTAGTAGGGTTAATATTTTACTTTCCTTTCTAACTGATATGCAATGCCTCTTATCTTTAAGTTGTTTCAAGCTCTTTCAAAACAGTTTTAGACCAACGCCTGGGCATAAAGTAATGGTTAATGTAACATGCATTCTGACTTCAAAATGTGAAAGTTAACAAAAAGATCCAATGTTTTTCTGGAAGGTTCATCGTGGTGACAATTTATAAAACTTGACTTCTCTTGATGAAGAGCTCACTGGGTTATCTTTCACTTGAGAAATTTTCAAGAACTGTCTCCTGACTGTTCATTTTCTGGGAATTACAAAGAAAAACACACATGCAATTTGATGGCTTTTGTTTATATTCAATTTTTTTCTGTCAGTCTTCGGCCCAGCATGACCCTGGCTGAGGGCTTGGCTCCCACTGGCAGCTGCTGACAAACCCCCACAGGCACAGCAGGGCTTCATCTTCTGTGCACATGCCCACCTGCACCTCTGGTGAGGAGTTCCTCCTTCACAATGTCACTTCCATAACTGAATACCCAACCACAGGCAGCTCTGGGAACTCCTTATGCCCCTTCCCCACCCACTCCCTGGGATCAGAGTCTGCCCCAGCCCCACCCAGAGGTCAGCTGTGAGTCCTCCTGGCCCATGACCCTTGCCCCCCCAACCTCTGAATGGGCGTCAACCCTGTTTCTCATGTTGGAGATCCAAGAGGAGGTGAGGACAGGCCACTCACAACTAATCCTATGAGACACATGGAGTGAGGCAGGAGGAACATGACCCTTCATACAGAAGATTTAAATCAAACTTGATTTGACAAATGGAGTCCTAGTGTGGTATTGTAGGAAAAGAACTGGACCGTACAGTAGGTTTGAACTGTAAAAATGGTGGTTCAAACCCCTCATCTGCTCCTCGGAAACCCTGGACAGGGCAGCAATGAGTCTAAACCAACTCAATGGCACTTAACAACAACAGACAAATAAGCAACAAAAATACATAAAAAGAAACAAAAAGAGAGAAAGGTGACATAAGAAAGAAAGGAAGGAACGTCCTCCTGGAATTGAGACCTGGCTTACCTGGGTTTTCTTGTTGTGAAGTACCTTGAGTCAAGTTGATTCCAACTCATGGAGACTGTGTATTGGGATAGAGATGAGCAACTTGGAGGTTTGAACAACAGACCTTGTGATTCGCAGCCCAGTGCTTATCCTTTAATGCCACACCAGAAGTCCAGCACGTCTGGGTCTAAGAGGCCATAATAGATGCATTTTGTCAAGGAACCTCAAGCATCTTTCCCAGTCACGTGTCACCAAGGTGTCAAGTACATGAATTTCAGAGAGCAAGAAGACCCTGATTGGCCCAGGAGTGATCTAGTCTGTGACTGGGAAGGAATTTACTGAATCTTTCATTCTTACGTAGGTCAAGGCCAGCCATGGACAAGGGTGGAATAAGCAAGGCCTGGTGGGAGAGATTTGAGGAGCAAGCTATGGGAGAATATTGAAGAACTTGCCCTTTGATTCTTTGTCCCTGAGAGAGTCAGAGGGAGTGAGACCTGGGCCACTAATGCAGGAGAGGTCCTGTCCACCCTTGACAGGCACTTACAATGGTCTCCAGAATACCCAGTGTCCTTTTCTTCTCATTTCATGGAGATGCAGCTCCAATGGCAGAGCTGGAGCCCTAAGCTCTGAGGCCAGGGTCTCTGCTCTCTAACGTCATTGGTCAGATAATCCCGTCCACCATCCACCATGTACCATTTTACTCTGACCATTACGTGCTTATTTCAGTGAATGCTTATAAATCTGTGAGACAGTTCTAACTTTCTTCATTTTACTCCTGAGGAGACAGGAACTCAATGATATGAGGAAACCTGCCCACGGTCACACAGCCATGGGACTGAGCTCAGACAGGAGCCAGATTCACCCCACATCTCAGCCAAGCTTCAAACCAGGCTCACCAGAGTGGGGGCATCAGCCCAGGGGATACTCCAAGAGGTCTAGGGGAGTGGGAGGAGTGAAGAAAACATGAGCACTTTATATAAATTTAATCTTTTTTTTTTTACTTATTATTTATGTTCACTCTTACAATCTATAATCTGTGTAATTTTAGTACATAATTGGAAGCTGCAGGCTCAGAAATTTTTACTGAAAGTGGTGTGTAAACAAACATGATTGAAGACCTTGATGCATGTCTCCTCTGTATGGAAATCCTCTGTAAAGCAGCAGCTCTCAGGAGACAAATAGGTCTGAAATTCAGAAGCAGCCTAGGCTTTCACTTCTGAGCTACAGGAAGTGTGGGTGGTAGTGGGGTTTGGAGCAGATGTTTGTGGGATGGAGGAATTAACCCAAGGGTGGAGTAGAAAGGCCTAACAATTCACACACACACACACCCTTGTGATCATGATGGGACAGACACAAGGAGGGCTTTCCTGCCAGAACACGTGGAAAAGACAAGAAAACTAATTTTAGAAATGTGGAAACCCCACACAAAAGATCCTCCTACATTGCTAGTGAGACTGTATAATGGTCCAACTACTGTGTAAAACAGTATGGCGCCTCCACAGAAAGTTAGAAATAGAAATACTGTAAGACCCAGCACTTCCTGTACTTGGTATATATGCACAAAAGATAAGAATGAGGACATGAGTAGATATTGCACATCCATGTCCATGGCAGCACTATTCACAATAGCAAAGTTACCATCAATGGAAGAAGGGATAAACTAACTTTGGTACATGCACAATGTTGAAGAATAATAACAAATTAGCGAAACACTTCATAACATAGATGAACCTAAAGTACATTATTGTAAGTGAAATTAGTCAATCAAAAAAAGACAAATATTCTATGAGACCACTATTGTGACAACTCAAGTAAAGGTTTACATGCTAAAAGAAACATTCTGGAGACTTTCAGCAAGATGGAAAACTAAACAGGCGCCCTACACAGACCTTCTACAACAAAGATACAACAGACCAAATGAAACAGACACAGATGAAAATCCTGGAACCTTGAACTTCACAGGACAGGTTAGAGAAGTGGATTCAGTGCTCGCTGGGAAGAGAAACTGAGTAGAGATGGCAAGAGAAGGAAACAGGTGAATAGCCAACCAGATGAGCACATCCATCTTGTGGGAAACTTTGACAACAGAAAGGTGGCCTGGCAGAGCAGATTTACGTAGACAGGAAACGTGTGATTTCTTCTTTTTCCTCCTGCTCCCCTGGTGATCAGATGCGTGGCCAGCTCCCACCCTCCTCCATTCCCAGCTCAGAACCCACTGTCCAGGAGTGCAAAGACATGTGGTTGGAAGCCACACTAGAGTGATATAGGGGTATGCTGCAGCCCTTTGGTGGACCACTTTGGTGCCTGGACTCAGGTAGATTTGGCTTCAGACCTACAGACCCTGCAGAGCCACCACACCAGTATTTAACCAAGATAATATCATATAGACCATTAAAATTTCTTATTTCCAGGTTTTTAATAATTTTTCTTAATAATCTCAATGAAAGATTTAATGGAAATTGTTGAGGTAGTACTAAGATATGGTAAAATAAATAAGGTAAAAACCATGAAAAAAACACAGAAAGTGGAATACTGTTCAAACAAGAACCAACAGCACCATCATGAGGCAATTCCTTTCTGTAACATATAGGTCACCATGATTCATAATTGACTCACTGACAAAGGGTAATTCATGATTTAAAAATAATTGGTAAATACTGTGATATTTGTTAAATCTTTCAACAAATAGATACAGCATTGGTGACACTCATTCATCTATACCAAGAAATTTTTAAGTCAGTTACTTGGGCAACTGATTGGAAGATAGCCATATTTGTGCCCATTCCAAAGAGAAGCAATCCAACAAAATGTGGAAATCATAAGACAATATCATTAATATTGCATGCAAGTAAAATTTTGTTTGTTTGTTTGTTTAAAGTTTTATTGTGAATTATGTGACAGTTTACATGGGAGAACATCAATTTTACGTGCATCCTATCTTTTATCGTTTCATGGTCATGGTTACAATCCCTTCCATGCATTACCAATCAATGAATGGGTAAGCTTGCTCCCCATCCCCACCCCACCCACCCTGGTCATCAGCACACAGCCCCTCTCTCTCCCTGGGTCCTGAGTCCCCAGCTTCTCCATCTCTCCACGTCATCATCTCTGCCTCCATATTGGGGATCACTGCCTCTCTGGGTAGGGTTCCATTCTCCACTCTTCTCCCTTCATGGTTCCAGGGACCTCTGCTCCTAGCCTGCAAAGTTAATTACTCCCCTCCTTGGCACAAAATGTCTACTTTTACATTTACAACTTTCACAATCAGTCCTGGTAACAATTATTCACCATTGTATCACAAGAAACCTATCCTGATTTCCTTTAATAAGTCCCTCCTAGACAGATTGGATACTACTCAGTGGAGATTCTACCTTCCTCCAGGCCCTCTGGATTTAGGTTCCCCCTTGAAAGCTCGTAAGCCAGTCACTTCTTGCCTTTGTAGCCCCCACCCCCTACTTTGGGTAGCCAATGTCCAAGTTACCCATCCCTGTCTACTCTGTGTATGGAGGAGGGGGGGAATGATCCTTGTTGTAGCAAGTAAAATTTGCTGAAGATAATTCGAGAACTTCTGCAGCAGTACATTGACAGGGAGCTGCCAGAAATTCAGTCTGGATTCAAATGGGTACATGGAATAAGGAAGATAATTGCTGATGTAAGATGGATATTGGCTGAAAGCAGAGAATACCAGAAAGATGTTTACCTGTGCTTTATTGACTACACAAAGGCTTTTGATTGTGTGGATCATGACAAACTATGGACAATATTGTGGAAACTAAGTATTCTGAAACATTTAATTATGCTCATGAGGAACATGTAATAGAATAAGAGACAGCCTTCCGAACAAATAAGGTACACTGAATGGTTCCAAACTAGGAGAGGTGTGCGCCACGGTTGTATTCTTTCACTGTACTTATTCAATCTGTCTGCTGATAAGTAATTCTGAAAGCTGGACTATTTGAAGAAGAACATGGCATCAGGATTGCAGGAAGACTCATTAACAACCTGTGCTATACAGAGGATACAACCTTGCTTCCTGAAAGCAAAGATGACTTGAAATACTTCAAATATAGTCTGATAAAGAGAACTTAAAATACTTCATTGTGGGTTGCACCTCAATGTAAAGAAAACAAAATTCTCAACACTGGAGCTCTCAATGGCATCAAGATAAAAGGAGAAAAGATTGAAGTTATCAAAGACTTCAGATGAATCATCAGCACTAATGGAAGCAGCAGTCAAGAAATCAAATGTGTTATTGCATTAGGCAAATCTGAAGCACAAGAGTCAAGAAAACAATTTATGGACTAAGGTGAGCCTGACCCAAACCATGATATTTTCAATAGCCTCATATGCTTGTGAAAGTTGGACAATGAATAAGGAAGACCATAGAAGATTCGATGCATTTGAGTTACTGACAGAAGAACAAACAAATCTGTGATGGAAGAAGTACAACCAGAATGCTCATTAGAAACCAGACTTTGTCTCTGATGCTTTGGACAATTTATCAGGAGAAACCATTCCCTGAAGAAGAACATCATCCTTAGTTGAAGATCAGAGAAAAAGAGGAGACCTCCAATTACACGAATTGGCACAGAGGAAGAAGCAGCAGACTCAAGTATAGCAATGGTTGTGAGATTAGCACAGGACCATGAAATGTTTCATTCTGTTGTGCATAAAGTCGCTATGATAATTCTGTTGTGCATAAGGTCACTATACTGACTTGACAGCACCTAACAACATAAGTGTTATATCCATAAAATACTACAACAATATTCTATGGTTAGATACATGGACAGATACACAGATGGAATAAGTATGGGAGGGAAAGTGGGAGTATACCCACAAATATATAAAGGTTTGACAAAGGAAAAAATAAAAAAAGAGCCAACAGCACCGTTCTGTGTAGTCAGTGAAGTGGATCCATGGGCTATAGATAGGGTTAGTTTGCACGCCCACATTTGAGATCATGAAATTTGAGCGACTTCACAGAACCTGAGCCTGAAAAGAGGAGACAAGAGGTTGTAGAAGAAATACTGTGAACTCTGCTCTAGTACAAAGAAAAATGGGAGATTACATTCAGAAAATCTACACCGTGGACTATGAACGCAATGAAAGCAGTCTGGGAAATAAGCCTACTTTATGTATAATTAAATGCTTTCCTCAACAACAGCAATGATAAAAAACATTTTGCAACATTAATAAATATAACCTTCAGGATAAATGCATTGTCAGTTTATTCTGCCAAAGCTCTACCATTAATGATGACGTTAATCACTCTATTATTATCTAGGGAATTGTCTAAACTTATTGTTACTATTTGTGTGAATATCATTGTGTCTTTTTTCTTTTTTTCAGTCTACATGTTTATTTAGCACAGTGCTAGAAGATGCAAAATTCACCACAAAAATGGCAGAATCACACCTTTGACCTAAGTTACATTAATAACCTTTCATTTAGAATTTCAAAAGATTAGAATTGGGAGGAAATCTGGCCATAAGTCCAGTCCCTTATTTTACAGATGTGGAGACTGGGGCCTAAAATGTGTCCCTGACTCCTAGTCCAGTGCTCTTCATGTAAACGGAACTTGGCTCTTACCCCTTGAAATTTGGCAGTGATTCTTTGTGGGGCCTGGGTCAGGTTTTAGTGGTTTGGTTTAAGGCACTCAGAAAATACTCTAACTTTTCTTGTATTTGGAGAAGACAAAAATGAGTCTGGCACACTTAGTCACATTATCTTCAAACCCCAGAAATGTGTGCCCAACTCCCTATTTCAAAGGAATATGCCCTGAAACTAAAAATCCAAACCCACTGCCATTGAGTTCATTCCAAATTACAGTAACCCAATAAGGGAGACTGGAGTACTGGTGTGGCATTATAGGATAAGCACTCGACCCCAAGGTTGGTTTGAATAAAGAGAAATACAAATGGCTGAACTGAATAACTATAGGCTATGTTGTTGATGTTAAGTGCCATGAAATATGTTTTGACTCATAAAGATCCTGTATTGGGTTTCTGAGATTTTAACTCTTTTGCGGGAGCAGAAAGTCTCAGCTTTTTCACAGAGTGTCTAGTGGGCTCGAACCACCAACCTTTGTGAATAACCTCTAATGCTTATCCTATGGAGCCACTTTACTCCCTGACTTTAAGCCATAAGGAAAGAAAATTCAGGATATAGCAGAAATTGACCCAATTAAAAATCAATAGAGCAATTTCAAGAAAACAAGGAAGAGAAGTTCAAAGCATGAAACACAAACACACAGTAAAAGAGCACATACCAGTGACTTGTCTTTCTTTTTTCATAGGGCAGTGGGAACAAAAACACTCAGCTATCCACAGGAAAACCTAAAAATATTGAATTTAATCATCTTCTTCATCCAAGGATAGCCCAGAATCATTGTACGCTTCCAGGAGAATCACATTATGGCAAATAGAATACTGGTCCCAAAGATGTCTATATCTTAAGGCCCAGACCCTGTGATTATGTTACCATGCATGTGCCTCCCTCCCTATGGGTCACTATTTCAACATTGTTGTTGTTGTTGTTGTTAAGTGTCATTGACTCAGTTCTGACTCATAGAAACCCTGTACTGGATTTCCAATGAGCAGCTGGTGGGTTTGAAGTACCAACTAGTGTTTATCCTAGAATTAAATCTACCATGAAAGTCAAAATATATCCAGATGGAGTACAACCTAAAATTCCTCAATCCCCACTTCCATCTGAGGATCTAAGGATCTAAGTGATGATGAAGGCTCATTATCAAGGATTTCTTAAAGAAGGAATTAATAATCCCCTTCACCAGTCCATGTAACACTCCTGCATTCCTGTGAGGACACCTAGCAATCAAGATGGGAGATTTGTTCAAGAATTAAGAACAATAAATCAAATAGTGATAATTAACTTCCATGTTTTATTAGCTAACAAACCTGTTGAAGCCACTTACTTTACATCAGTGGATATATGTAATGCATTCTTTAGCATCCTGGTACATCAATATTAGATTGTATTTACTTGGAATAATCAGAAATTTGATTGTCTTGTCCCAAAGTTTCGTGACTCCCATCATTATTATCCTCAGGTTCTTCAGGGAGACTTACAATATACAATTCCCTAAGAAATCAGACCTTATAATATTCATAATCTTTTACTTTGCTCTACAACTTACACTGATTATATTTTGAGTGGCATTTATTTGCCTACCCACTGACCCATGAGGAACATAAAGTTTCTATAGTGCAGTGAATTACCTAATACTGCTCATCTAGCCATAGTCTTTGTAACTCTCAACAAATAATTGGGTAGGCAATGCAAATAGGGTCTATGAAATTCTAACATGGAAATTGGTTAATTCTGCCATCCCACTAGGTATAAAACAGCCTCAGAAGCAGGAAAAGGAGATCTCACTACCATCAAGAAAGAAGAGCTAGGAGCAGAATGAGTTCTTTGGGCCCCAAGATCCTTGCCTGCTGAACTTACTCTATACAGGAGACAGAGTTGTGACACCAGAGAAGTGGTGGAGAAGCAGTGACAACAGACATAGGAACAACAACAACATAAGACACAGTGGTAGGCTTCCTGGCCCATGGAATGAGAAAACTGAGTATCTTGGGGGCAGAGGTTCACTTATAGAAGGAGGTACCTTCAGGCACTTAATTGGGGGAGTCAGTTTTGACAGCTCATAGAGTTATTGCTGAGCATTTTTGGGCTGAGGCTTATGGTAGAGTGGTAGGCCATTTTGGGCACTTATCAGCAGCACCAAAGGAGCTTTATAACATTGCCCAAACAGGGCAAAGATCAAGGGAATGTGTGGCTGAGGAGCAGAAAGAGGCCTGTCTGGGCATGGCTGAAGAGAAACGTTCTTTACAGGAAGAACTGTATCCTGAACATTTCTGATCCTGAATTGTAACCTGTTAACTTCACCTATACAATCAAGATGGCAAATCGGGTAGACGTGCAGTGAGGAGCTCCGTCACCAACAACACAGAATACTGAACCAAGCAGGCTCAGGGGATGGTGCTAGAACTCTGAACCACATATAAAGGAATATATAGAAGATTGGAAGGCTTACAATTAGGGAAATTTGTAGCAGAATCAAGAAATCCATTGTTTTCTAATTCAAGATGCTCAGCTATTCCTAGAGCCGCCATCTTGGGAAGGAACATGTGGGGGAAGGATCCGAACAGCCACGAACACCTGACAGAACCAGGGAGATACAGGTGGGGATATTCATTTTTTTGGTATCTATCCATTGTTCATTGATCGCTCACTGTGCACCTCCATTCTGGTAACTAGAGGGGATACCTGAGCAAATGGATAGCCCACCCCTACCCCCGGAGGGTTCTACCACGCATGCACACAGATGGCCTCGAAATTTAAAGGGACAGCTTCCACTTAAAATCAAATGGCCACCACTCATCTGTCTGTCGTACTGTGGTGGCTTGTGAGTTGCTGTGATTGTGAGGGCTATGTCACTGGTATTTTAAATAACCAGCAGGGTCACCCATGGTGGACGGGTTTCAGATGAGCTTCCAGACAAAGACTGACTAGGAAGAAAGAATGGTGAACTACTCCCAAATCTTTAGTCGCTGAAAACTTTATGAATAGCAGAGAAACACTGTTATATACAGTGCCAGAAAATGAGCCCCTCAGGTTGGAAGGCACTCAAAAAGCGACAGGGGAAGAGATGTCTCCTCAAAGTAGAGTTGACCATGATGATGTGAATGGAGTTAAGCTCGTGGGAGAAAAGCCCACAGAACCTTCATTTGCTGATGGGGCAAAACTCAAAATGAAGCGAAACAACTGTAAACATCCATTGGAAATCGGAACATGGAATGTACAAAGTATGAATCTGGGAAAATTGGAAGTTGTCAAAAATGAAATGGAATGCATAAACATTGAAATCTTAGGCATTTGTGAGCTGAAATGAACTCGTATTGGCCATTTTGAATCTGACAACCACATGGTTTACTATGCCAGGAATGACAAATTGAAAAGGAATGGTGTTGCATGCATTGTAAAAAAAAAACAACAAATCCAGATCTAGTCATGAGGTACAACACTGTCTGTGATAGGATAATATCCATGCGGCTACAGGGAAGCCCAGTTAATACCACTATTATTCAAATTTATGCACCAACCATTAAGCTAGTGAGGTTGAAATAGAAGAATTCTACCAACTTCTTCAATCTGAAATTGATCAAACATGCAATCAAGATGTATTGTTCATTACTGGTGATTGGAATACAAAGGTTGGGAGCAAAGAGGAAGGATTAGTAGTTGGAAAATATGGCCTTGGTGATAGAAATGATGCTGGAGAACGCATGATAGAATTCTGCAAAACCAATGATTTGTTTATTTCAAATACCTTCTTTAGACAGCATAACAGACGACTATACACATGGACCTTGTCGGATGGAACACATAGAAATCATATTGACGACATCTGTGGAAAGAGAAGATGGAAAAGCTCCATATCATCAGTCAAACAAGGCCAGGGGCAGACTGTGGAACAGATCATCAACAACTCATATGTAAATTCTAACTGAAGCTGAAAAAAAATGAGAACAAGTCCACAAGAGCCAAAATATGACCTTGAATACATCCCACCTGAATTTAGAGATCATCTGAAGAACAGATTTGATACATTAAACCCTAAAGACTGAAGACCAGAAGAGTTGTAGGTTGACATCAAGAACATCATACGTGAAGAGAGCAAAAAGTCATTAAGAAGACAAGAAAGAAGGAAAAGATCAAACTGGATGTCAGAAGAGACTCTGAAACTTGTTCTCCAGCATAGAGATGCTAAAGCAAATGGAAGAAATAAGGAGGTACAAGAACTGAACAGGCTCTCTCCCAAGAGACCTTCCAGTGCTTTCTACACTCACTATTTTCACTTCTATAATTAGCCAATAGTTGCTTCACTTCTAGATTAATTCTGAAAATAATTAATAACTCACCTGCCTTAGAGTAAAATGTTAGATCATCTTCAGATATCGCTTCTAGTCAATCCTTTACAAAAATTAGAACTCTTACCACCTGAGTTGGGGGCATGGATGGGACAGAGGAAAGCAAAGGAATCAGTAAAGAGAATGGATGACATTCAGTGCAACACTTTTTTCAAAAGGATTTTGAGATTTTCTGATAGGATTTCATTTCTTATAAGGGCTAAGAAGAAAAGGGGAAAAAAAAAAGATAATGAAAACTACTGTTTCTTTTGCCTCCACTTAAAACTCTACTCTGAGCAGGCTTGTAGTTCACAGACACACACAGAGGGTTAGACTTCCTTCCTAACATCATCTTTCTAATTATATTCAAGAGTCTGTGACCAAGTCACATTTGTGTTTTTATTTGACAAAAACTGTAGGAAAATCATATCCATACACACACATTATTTATCCTTTAACTATAATTTGCTGTGATTCTTCTCCCACATTTCTTAAAGGGAACCATTATTGCTAATTGAAGAAACTCAATACCTACACTTCCATCCTCTGTTCAATACTCAGCATTCTGTCAAGTTATTAGTGGTGTTACAGGAAGGACTAACTCTCTTGAGCAACTTAAACAACCATGACAGGGAAATTCTCCCAGTAAATGGTTAACTGCTTATCAACAACAGGAAATCAGTCCATACTAAAAGAAAAGGGGTGGTGGGTGAGGTTGGCAAAAGAAAAAAGAGACAAATAAGAAAAAAAACAAAGAAAGAAAAGGGACATATTGCATTAAATTACATAACAGAATAAGAATTCACTGAAAGATTTCAGTTCTGTGGACTAAGGAAAGAAATAAAACCATACAACAATCCTTCATCTCACCTTATCTCCCAACCCAACACACTTTGGGAAGCCAACAGGAAGAAAGACAGATATGATCTCATACTACTTTTTACTGCTCCTTTAAAAAAAATTGGAAAGTTCGGTCTTCCCTGAAAGTCTCATTTCTAATGTGGCTCTGCAAATACCATGAGTAGAAATGACACGCTTAAACCAAATAGCACTCTAATGTTTTATTTCTTTGGTATTCTAAGCAGGGTCTCCCAAGTCCACTGGTAAGTTCCTTTTATGTTTCCCATTTCTAGAATGCATAGATATCCTAAGTAGTTTCAGTAACATTTCTTACACTATCCTCAAGTCTACTCAAGCATAGTCTAGGACATGCTGTAACAGAAAAACAAAAGAGCAAACAACAAAAACAAAAAAAGACTCAGTCCTTAAAATGAGATTAAGAGGATTTATTCAAAAGTAGCAATCATAATAAAAGGTACATTCAAATGCAGGGCATCTACTCATATAAGTGAGACTACGCACGTAAGTGAGAACTGATTACTTCAATTTGAAAACTAACAAAAAGAGGGAACAAAGTAATTTTGATATCATCATTTGATTGGGTAGTGTTTCCTTGAGCTCCCAAGGAAGATGGGTTGGAGTTTGGGAATGGGATAAATGGTTACAAAGGCTTACAGGGATTGACTTCAAGAACTAATTATAAAGATTTTCAATCATAGTCACATATACTTTTCAGGTGGTATCATTTTTTTATGCTATCCTCAAACAGGCTGATGTTTAAACAGCTTTAACCAAATGTCTCAGGAACTGCAAAACCATTTTGGTATTAGGACTTCATTTCCCAGAAACAGTTTGTTAAACAAAAACCTTTTAAATTGTCTAGAAAACTTTAGGTAAAAAGACCTGCTTCAAGACCCTTTCAAAAACTCTCAGTATTACATCTTTATCATGAAGAAATCTTTCTTATCTCCACTTTATACAAAAGAGAGCTGTCAAGATTCTCTTCATATCCTGACTTGACCACCAAAAGAAAACTCTCTGGTTCTAGCAATAAACATGACTGGCAGGAATTTGTGAAGAACCAGGGTTGACTCTGTTGATGCAGCTAAGCAAACATGAAATCCCAGGTAGGCAGGAAGGCAAGCACAAGGGCCAGTTTAAATCAGCAAGAACTGAGTTTAATCCAATCATTTTTATTTTAGTCAAAAAGCTTTATGAATTTCTTTGCAGGCTGATGTCTGGTGATTGAGTGTGATCTGTTAACTTAAAAAAAATATTCGAGAAGTCATATCATGGTCCTGGTTATCCTGAGTGCGCAGCAGAAACTATTAAGTTTACTAACAATAACTCCAAAGACCAATACCAGTTGCCATTAATTCCAATTCATAGCAGTCCTGTATGTGCAGAGTAGAATCACGCACTGGAGTATTCAAGGCTGTAACCTTTCAGAAGCAGATCACTGAGCCTTTCTTCTGTGGTACCTCTGTGTAGGTTTAAACCACAACCTTTCAATTATTAATCAAACACTTAACCATTTGCATCACCCAGGAACACTTGTTTCACAAATAGCATAAGTCTACAACATTATAGGACATATTTACTATTTAAAGAACTAGCAGCACAATTAAAACTATTTATAAGATGTTAAAAAAGAGGCTTATAATATTAAAGCATATGGCATAAAGTGTTTAGAATATTGTTGTACTTAGACCATAACTATGTAAAAAAGAAAAGTTACAAATAAAATCTAAGCATCTAGACATAAAGTAAATGGAAAATGGTAATTTGGGGTGATAGGACTATGTTGTGGTTAGATGCCATCACGTTGGTACCAACTCACAGCGACCTTATGCACAGTAGAAT
>NW_006409054.1:154115-155503 GCF_000296735.1 Chrysochloris asiatica | reverse complement strand
GCACTCTGACTGCACTTCTTCCAACACAGATCTGTTGGTTCTTTTGGCAGCCCATGGCACTTTCAATATTCTCCTCCAACACCGTAACCCAAAAGTATCAATTCTTCTATAGATGATTATTTTTTCTAAGCTTCAGTATTCATATTGTTTAACTTCTTTTTTAAATATGAAATTGTTTTAAAGACCACTATAGTAATTATATTTTAAATTGTAAATCCCTCTTGTGTTGTAAACTGTTAATCTCAAGTATACATTTCATATACTATTAACAATTTTTAAAAAGCTTTTATTGTGAGTTGAATGTTAGTCTATAGGGCAGATCATCAGTTTTGTACTCAACCCATAATATTTTGTTTTATTACAATGATTACAATTCCCTCCATGCACCACTGGTTAATAGTATTTACTTCTATTCCCTCTTTTTTTTTGGATGTACACAGAACACACAGAGAATAGATATTCCTTTAAAAGACCAAAAGGCACATTTTGCAAGCCAGCTTCCTGCTCACCAGCATATAGCCTTTCTCTTTCCATGGGTCTAGAGTCCTCAGCTGCTCTCTCTCCATGCCATCACCTCTGCTTTGTCTCTGGAGTCACTTCTCTGGAAGGATCCACACTTGGTTCATACTCTTCCCTCTCAATGGTCCTTGGGCCTCTGTTCCTGGAATAAACTTTCAAAGCCCATTTCAAAAATGTATTTTATCTCATTTTCTTCCCACATGAGGTAAACACAGTCATCATTAAATTCATTGTACATATGAAGAAATTAAGATTCCAAAAGATTAAGGATCTTTGTAAATGTGCCCAAATTATTATTTCTTTTTCATTGTAAATTGCATGATGGTTTACAGACAAGATTATCAGTTATATGTTCAACAAACCATACACTTTGTTTAATCTCAGTGATTGCATCCTCTCAACACTTGTCCTGCTTCCTCTCTGTGGTTACCCATGTACAAATATCCTCTTTCAAACTCTTACATATTTGTGGGATATATAAATATATATATATATGGAGCCTTGCAGTGGCACTGTGGGTTAATGCGCTGGATTGCAAAGTCGGTTTGATCCACAAGGTTGGTGGTTCAAGTTTTCCATCTGCTCCTAGGAAACCTTATATAGGGTTGCTATGAGTTGGAACCAACTCAATGGCACTTAGCAACAACATATAGCATTAGAAATCACATGGCATATATGTATATATATCCAAAGGCTCTCAAAAGGATAATAACAGAATACTATGAAGAGTTGTACTCCAACAAATTTGAAAACTTAGAAGAGATGGATGCATTTTCAGATAAACACAACCTACCTAAACTTACACACAGTGAAGTAGAAAACCTGAACAGACCCATAACAAAAGAAGAAATTGATCAGGTCATCAAAAG
>NW_006409054.1:139786-150598 GCF_000296735.1 Chrysochloris asiatica | reverse complement strand
GATTGTGAGGGTTGGAAATGCAAAGGTAGATGTTTTGTAGCAAGGAAGGGAGTGATTATTTCTCCAGTCTAGGAGCGGAGGTCTCTGGGACCACCAACGGAGAAGACCCGAGAGCAGGACCCTACTCAGAGAAGCAGGGATGCCTGAGATGGAGACAGAGACGATGATGTGGAGTGATGAAGCGGGACTTTGGATCCAGAGAGGGAGTGGGACTGTTGGCCAAAGACTGGAAGGTGGGGGGAGGGGAAGCGAAGAGGATGGGTTTCTAGGATATGCCCTTTGGTCGGAAGATGATGCATGGAGGGAATGATGCATTTCATGCATGGCAATGAAATGATGTACGATGGAATGAATGTAAAACTAAAGTTCTCTCATGTAAACTATCATATAATTCACAATAAAACATTAAAAAAAAAAAAAAAAAGATACAACTATTATTCTCTCCTTGTGTGGAGCAAAGAAGAATGAACAAAATCACAGACACAAGGGAACAATTAGTCCAAAGGACTAATGGACCATGCAAACCTCAGCCTCTACAACCCTTGTTGTTGTTAAGTGCCAGTAAGTCAACTCTGGCTCACAGTGACCCTATGGACAACAGAACAAAACACAGCCCGGTCCTGTGCCATCCTCACAATTGCTTCTACACTTGAACCCATTGTTGTCGCCAATGTGACAATCCATCTCGTTGGGGGTCTCCCACTTTTTCATTGTCCCTCTGCTTTACTAAGCATGATGTACAGACATTTTAGGCCAGATTTTCTAGAGAAACAAAACCACTAAAACACATCTGTGTAGAGGTTATGAATCGGACTGTGAACCTCGGGAACTGTACTTCGAAACTACCAGATGTTCTGCAGGAGAAAGATGAGGCTTTCTGCTCCAGTAAAGATTTACAGCGTCGGAAACCCTGTACACCATCGGTATGTGTTGGAACCGACTCCACGACACATAACAACAACAACAACAATATATAAAGAGAAGCTTATTATCTTGCATTGGTAGAGTCCCAGGTCCCCAGCAGAAGAGTGAGATTTCCTTATTTGATTTTGCAAAATCAGGCACTTACTTGAGAGGACACTGGCAGAGAAATGCTAGCCATCCATGTGGCTAGCTGGTCAAGAATTGTATGTTATTCTGAGAAGGTCCCTCTTCACCTCTCCCCCTTCCCCATGGTTTAAAGTTCCTAGTAAATGGGTTTCTTCCTCCACCTCCCCCAGTTCATCCTGTTCACATACCCCAGGGACATATGCCCCTGTTGCTATGTGAACCAATAATCTATGTCTAATCTAGTAATCTCATGGGTCCTTTATTCCTGAAGGTGGACAATCTTGAGAATTTCTCACAACCCTACGTCATTGCTGTTGTTAGGTACTAACTATGGCTACCGTATACACAATAGAGGAAAACACTGCCCAGTCCTGCACCAACCTCACAATCATGGCTATATTTCAGCCCATAGTTGTTGCCACGATGCCAATCCATCTTGTTTGTGGGTATTCCTTTTTCTCCTGACCTCCATTTTACCAAATATGATAGCATTCTCCAGGGACTGGTCCTTCCTGACAATATGTCCAAGTATGAGAGACAAAGTCTGGCCATCCTGGCTTCCAGGGAGCATTATAGCTGTACTTCTTCCAACATAGATCGGTTTGTTCTTTTGGCAGTCCATGGTACTGTTAATATTCTCCTCCAACACCATAGCTCAAATTCTTCTACAGTCTTCCTTATTCACTATTCAACTTTCACATGCATATAAGGTGATTGAAAATACCGCGACTTGGGCCAGGTGAACCTGAGTCCTCAAAATGATATATTTGTTCTTCAACACTTTAAAGAGGTCTTGTGCAGCTAATTTACCTAATGCAACATGTAGTTTGATTTCTTGACTGCTGAATCCATAGAGTATTAATAGTGAATCCAAGCAAAATGAAGTCTTTGGCAACTTCAATCTTTTCTCCATTTATATGGATGTTGTTTATTGGTCCAGTGGTGATGATTTTTGTTTTCTTTATATTGAGGTGCAACATATACTGAAGGCTTTAGTTTTTGTGAATATTTTAAGTCCTCTTCGCTTTCAGCAAACCTGATGCCATGTTTTTCTTCATATGATCCAGTTTCTCAGATTATTTTCTCAGCATACATATTAAATAAGTATGATAAAAGAATACAACCCCAGAGCACACCTCTCCTAAGTTTAAACCATTCCATGTTCCCTTGTTCTGCTCGAACAACTCCCTTTTGGTCCATGTATAGGTTCCTCATGAGCACAAATTATTGTCTGGAATACTCATGATCCACACAACTGAAAGCCTTTGCAAAGTCAATAAAGCACAGGTAAATATATTTGAGTATTGTCTGCTTTCAGCCAAGATCCATTTGACATCAATAATGATATCCCTTGTTCCACATCCTCTTTTGAATGTAGTTTGAGCCACCTATATCAGTGCCTTTTAAACTAGTCAGACTTGAGAACCAATTTAGAAAATGAATCCATGTGATTATATTTCTCTACAACCCCACTCTCTTGGTACCACATGTCTTTGATTGGGTTTTCTAAAGAAGCAAAACCAGTGAAACATACATATGTTTATATATATATATACATATATACATATATATAAAATCTTACAATTGGAGAGTCCCAAGTCGTCAACGGAAGAGAGAGATAGAGTCCCTCCCACATGTCCATTATATTAGGAGCAGGCCACACCCCCAATGAAGCATTTCTTCAATTGATGGACTGCTCATAGCTGCTCATCATAGAATTAACAACACCTGTATTAGGTATCATCACCATGGGAATAAGCACATCCCAACTGCTAAACCTCTTGAATTCCTAGCCTAGTCA
This sequence comes from Chrysochloris asiatica, assembly GCF_000296735.1. NCBI lineage: Eukaryota > Metazoa > Chordata > Mammalia > Afrosoricida > Chrysochloridae > Chrysochloris > Chrysochloris asiatica. Next base: position 147,747 of record NW_006409054.1, on the reverse strand, counting down.
TGTTAACACAGAATCCTAACCATTACAACATCCTTCTACAGAGACTGGTCCCTCCTGATAATATGTCTGAAGTATGAGAGACAAAAACTGGTCATCTTGGCTGTAAGGAATATTCTGGTTATTCTTCTTCTAACACAGATTTGTTTGTTCTTCTGGAAGTCCATGGTACCTTTAATGTTCATCAACACCATAACTTAAATGGATCAATTCATCTACAGTCTTCCTTACTCATTGTCTAACTTTCAAGTGCATACGAGACTATTGAAAATACAATGGCTTGAGTCAGATGCACGTTAGCAGATTTCCCTAATGCAATAACACATCATTTGATTTCTTGAGTGCTCTTCTGACAGCCATTTCTGTCCTTTCTTTCTTTCCTATCTTTTTAATGACCTTTTACTTTCTTGTATGACATTCTTGATGCCATCCCACAACTCTTCTGGTCTTTGATCATTAGTATCTAATGAATCAAATCTGTTCTTGAGATGGTCTCTAAATTCAGGTGGGATATACTCAAAGTAATATTTTGGCTTTCATGGAACTGTTTTAATTTTCTTCAGCTTCAGCCTGAACTTGCATAGGAACAATTAATAGTAGGTTCCACAATCTGCCCCTGTCCTTATTGAAATGATGACATTGAGCTTCTCGACCATCTTTTCCCTCCTTAGTCAGTTTGTCATGCTGTGATGGCTTGTGTGTTGCTGTGATTCTAGAAGTTATATCACCAGTATTTTAAATAAATGGATACAGCCATAGTGGGCAGGTTTCAGCTGAACGTCTAGAATAAAACAGACTAGAAAGAAGGAGAGGCAGACTACTGATGAATGTTAAACCACCGAAAACTTTATGAATAGCAGTGGCACACTGTTGGATAGCACCAGAATTCTGAATATTGAAGCATGATGAAAAGTAACAGTATATTGTGAGCTATAGTGCCAGAAGATGAACTCCTCAGGTTAGAAGGCACTCAAAATATGGCTGGGGAAGAGCTGCTCCCTGAAAGTAGAGTTGACCATGATCACACACTTTTTGGACCTTCATTTGCTGATTGGACACAACTCCAAAAGAGAAAAAAATTGTAAACATCCATTAATAATCGAAACATGAAATGTACAAAATATGAAACTAGAAAAATTGGAAGTTGTTAAAAATGAAATGGAATGCATAAAATTTGATATCCTAGGCAGAAGTCAGCTGAAATGGACTAATAAAGGCCATTTTTAATTTGACAGTCATACTGTTTACTATGTTGGAAATGACAAATTGAAGAGGGATAACTTCTCATTCATCATCAAAAGGACTATTTCAAGAACTAGCTTGGAGTAGAATGCTTTTTGTGATAGGATATAATATCATATGCCTACAAAGAAGACTAGTTAATACCACTATTATTCAAATTTATACACCAACCTCTAAGGTCAATGATGATGAAACTGAAGAGTTCTACCAATTTCCTCAATCTGAAATGTATTAAACATACCACCAAGATGTATTGATAATTACTGATGAAATACAAAAATTGGAAACAAAGAGGAAGGATCAGTAGTCAGAAAATATGGCCTTGGTGATAGAAGCAATGCTACAGATTACAGGATGTTGTTGTTGTGCACAGTGGAGTTGATTCTGACTCAACGACTCTGTACAGGTTTTCCAAGGCTGTAAATCTTTATGGAAGCAGAAAGCTTTTGGTTTTTATTCTCCTGCGGAACAGCTGGTAGTTTCAAACTGCTGACCTTGTGGTTCACAGCCTGATACATAACCACTACACTACCAGAGCTCCTTAAAGAATCCATGATAGAAGCTAGAAAATTGGAAAAGGAGAAATAAAATCATTATTTACAGAAGGTATGATTGTTGCATAGAATCTAAAGACAACCTAAATACAAATTACTACAAAGAATAGGAGAGTTTAGCAGAGTAGCTAATATAAAATTAATTCTCTATTTATGCATTTTTTCTTTTTCTATTGTTCATGTCTTTATCTTTTTCATTTACTTATAGTGATAGTTCCTCTCTATTCAACAGTTACATTAAATACTTATTTTGAGCTCTCAGTTTATAAAAACAAAAAAGAAAAAGAAAGCTAAAGAGCTCTCAGTTTAAATTTCAAAGACCCTTTTCTTGTTTTCTGATGATTCCCTTACTTGAATATCTTGATCTTTCAAAAATATGTCTGATTTTATCTCTTTGAAGATATTAATCATAGGTGGTGTTTTTTTTCTTTTTAACCTTAATATCTCCTTTATCCTTATAAGTCCTGTCTTTGTTTTGCTCTAAATTCTGCCTTTGTTAGTGGATGCTTTGTATGCTTTGCTTCTTAATCATACTTGGCAATTCTTTCTGAAACCTTAACCATCACCATCTCACTCTCCAACCAAGGCCCACCACCCTTGTAACTTTGTTTTCATAGCTTAGACTTCACCAGGACCTCTAGTCACTTCATAGCCTTGTTTCCATCCTATTTCCTTCCCTTGCTGAATTAATTTCCTAAAACTATCTAAACAGTGGCCCATCAATTCAGTTGCACCACACTGCAAACATCCCAATATTATATCGTATCAACTCTATGTTGTCTGTTGCCAGAAAGTAAATAGGCCTGTGAGTTATCCTCTCTCCCAATTTTCCATTTCTAGGTGCTATGTGTTAATGTGATGAACTGCAAAGTCAGTTTGAACCACAAGGTCGGTGGTTAAATCTTATCAGCTACTCCTCAGTAACCCTGTGCAGGGTTGCTATGGGTTAGAATGACTCAACAGTACTTAACAACAATAATTTTCATCTGAGCTTTCAACGTATTTACTTCAGCATGTCCGTCTTCCATTGCCCAGGACTTGGGACTCTCCCACCTCTACAATTATGAGCCATTTCTTTGATATAAACTTATATATATATATATACTAAGTTTTGCTGGGTTTGCTTCTCTAGAGAAGCCAGCCTAAGACAATCGTGTTCTCAAGGATCTGACCTGTTGTCCTCTCCACTTCTTACTTTGACCATATCCTGATGATGGCTTAGGCCAGTAATACAACTGCTTCCTTGATGTCCAGCCTTTCAAAGTATTGATTTATTCATTGATTCTGTCAACAAATACTCACAAATATTATCAGGTGTTAGTAATGTCCTAGAGCTGATAATACCATATTTAATCAGAGAAAGTCCCTTTCTTCATAGATTTGACTTTCTGGTGAAATAGATTTTTTTTTTTTTTTAAATAATCATGAAAAACATGCATTTGTTTTCCTGAACTCTACATCACAACACCATCTCCACCAGGCAGAGGAAATGGAAAGTCCCCAGACTCCTTCTACCTGACCACTTTCATTCTACAGGCATCAGCCCTTGTTTTGCTTCCTATCTCTGCAATCCATCCTCTCTGTCCCTGCCTGAGCATGACATAGCCTTTTAGCAGGTCTACCTGTGACTTCAGTTTCCACCTAGCAGTCAGAATGACCTAAAATCTAAAACATGGTAGTATCAGTTCTCTACTCAAAATCATCAAGAAACACCCCTTGCCTTAATGTAAAAGCAAAGCTCTTCACTAAGTACACAGTCCTTCATGACCTGGTCCTATCTACACGAACCTCATTTCTTATGGCCCAGAAGCCAGCATCCAGCTATGGCAAAATACTCCAAATTTGATGAGTGGGTCTTGCTCTCTCTTGCCTTTATATGTTTAAATGTTCCATTTCCTCCACCTCAAATATCTTTTCTTTCTCATCTAGCTGAACAGATAAATCTCCTATGAAGACATTATTATTTGCCTAATACATGTGAGGCACAGTGCCAGGCTGTTTATCAAGCTGTCTCATTTAATTATCCCTATAAAATTGGTACTGTAGATATTATGGATGGAGAAAATGCTATTTAAAGAAATCAAAATATCTTTGCAGGCTAACATAGCCAGTAAGTAGGTAATAAGGTGCAAGCCCACAAAGGTCAGACTGTAAAGTCCAAGATCTTTCCAATACTGGTATGTTTTTCAATTGGAAGTTCAAGCTCACACAGATATAGGCGATAATGGTACATCTTGCTGACACAGTAAATTACTCTCCAGGTTAGGGATTTTTTTATCTTCATTATTTTTCATTAGAAAGGGATAAGTTAAATAAATTAGTTGGTTTATACTATTCAAAATGATTTTAAAGCACATATTTATTGCAGAATAAAAGGTTAGCATGGAGACTTTTGTTTTTATTGTGATGAAAATATGTTTTTTTAAAAATCATTTTCCATGTCAACCATTTTTACATGTAAAATTTAATGACATTAATTGTATTCATTATATTATGTACCAACACCACTATCTGTTTCCAAATTTGTTCACCATCCTTAACAGAAACTCAGTACCCCTTAAGTAATACTTCCCTCACCGCCTCTCACCAACCCTTAGTAACCACTAATAAATTTTGGGCTCTTTGCATTTTCCAATTCTGACAATATTTCATATAAGTAAAATCACACAGTGTTGTTTCTTTTGTATCTGACTTATTTCACTCAGTATAATGTTTTCAAGTTTCATCTATGTCATAGGATGTACCAAAACTTTGTTTCTCTTTATGATTGAATATTGCAAAAGAGATTCAAAAAGTTCATGAAGTTTGGGCATAATATCAGGAAGGACCAGATTCTGGAAAAGAACATCATGGTTGGTAAAGTGGAGGGTCAGTGAACAAAAGGAAGATGGATTGGCACAGTGGTAGCAGCAATGGGCTCAAGCATAACAATGATTGTGAAGATAGCACAGAACCAGGAAGTGTTTCATTGTGTTGTGCTTAGGGCTGCTATGAGTTGTAACTGATTCAATGGCATCTAGTAACAACAATAAAAATGAAATCTTAAAAATATAAAACAAGAATGGAAATATAAGAAAAAATCAAGAGGGAGTTTATTTTGTTAGAAATTACCACAAATTGGACTTGAACATCTAACAGTCAGCACAAGGAAGGGAATGTGTTTCGTTCAACAATTATTCATTAACCAACCATGATATGACAGGTGCAGCAACCCCAGGGTTAAAGAATACAATGGCCCACAACAGGAATTGCATTCACCAACTAAATACACAGGACTCATTATAAACTGAGACAACAGCTCTATGAAGCCAGTTATTAAAACAGAACTTCTACTGGAAAAGTACCATTTAGTCAGAGAAAGACATCAGGGGAAAGAGTAAGATTTAAAAACAAAACATTGAAACAACAACTTTGTTTTCCCTACCACTGACAATAGAAAGAAATCACATCTTTCACAAAGGGTTAGGTTCTTGGTCGGGCAAACAGTGTGTATGGCCAAAATAATCCTTAAAAATATTTTATGCCACTCAAATACTGCATCCATGTTTTTGTTGTTAAGTACTGTTGAGTCAATTCCAATCCATAGCAACCCTGTATAGGGTTTCCAAGGAGTAGCTGGTGAGCTAGAACCACAGACCTTCCAGTTCAAACAACTTTGCAGTATGATGCATTCACCCACAGCGCCAATCAGTACTCCACAATTATTGTTAAATACCATGGAGTTGGTTCTGACTCATAGTAACCCTGTATAGGATTTCCAAGGAGCAGCTAATGAGTTTGAACCACCAAGCTTTCAGTTCAAACAGACTTTGCAGTCAAGTGCTTATCATACAGTGCTGTACCATAACACTCATAGTTTAGTGTGGACAATCCTGTGCATAAGGTAAACATTTGTTGTTGTTGTTGTTGTTGTTGTTGTTAACTACCATTGAGTCAATTCTGACTTGAAGTAACTCTGGTTAGGGTTTCTGAGGAGCGGTTGGTGAGTGAACCTTGCAGTTCAAACTGACTTTGTGGTACAATGCTTAACCATCAGTGCCACAGCATACAGTGATGGAGGCTATATTAAAAACCAAACCAAAGTCAAATGCATTGCTGTCAAGTAGATACCTACTTACAGAAACAGACTGCCATGTTTTTCTCCAGCGGAGATGCTGGTGGGCTTAAACTGTCAACTGATTGGTTAGCAGTCAACTGCTTAACCACTGCACCACCAACATTCATTAATACTAGAAACAAGGCTGCTAAAAACAAAAGGTGCATCTTTAAACATTCAACTCACCCTTGTGTCTGAAGAGAATTTAGTGCTAAGAAAAACAAAATCTGGAGTCTCTCCTTTCACACTGAAACCTCGGTTGATAGTGCCAGTCAAATGAAATAGTTTTCCATGTATATTGCTGTGTTGTTTTGCTTTGTTTCCTTTTCTTTTGCATTAAAACCACAATTGGACTTCCTTACATTCACGGTTTCCTAATACTGAAGCCAGAGAGACCCCTCCCAAGTGGCTCCTCAGAAAAAATATACAAATGTTGCCAGTTAATAGAACAGCAAGACGCTGAGTAAAATCCTTACAATAAGTCCAATCAGGTCATTTTTTGTGTGACATTTCTTAATGTAGGCTAGGGCAAATATCAATATGCAAGTCACAGGAGCAATCTCCAGAGGGAATAATAGCAGGTAACTTTAGACTCAGCTTTCTGCTAACCTGACTTAAGCAAACACAAGTTTATAAAGGAACAGCTGGGCAATGTGCCCGTAATTCATAGTACATCTACAAGGACCTTTTGAAAGTACTGAGGGGCATTGTACCTAATATTTCCCAAAATGTGAACTGCACATCTTTGATGTATATGAAATGATTATTTTATTTTATTTTTAACTCTTTATTGTGAATTAAAAGTCTACAGAACAGACTGGTTTTCCATTCATTAATTCATAAACATTTTGTTTCATGTCATTGATTACAATCCCCACAATGTAACATCACTTATCCCACTTTCTCTCTGCATTTTCAGTTTCCATTATTTCTTCTTTCCTAACCCTTCTGAATTTTGTTTTTGGGTAAATGCTTTCCTTTTGATCTCAAATGATTGATTATACTAAGGTGTAGTATCTGCCTAGTGTTACTGTTCCCTTTACAAACCTGTCTATTGTTTGGCAGAAATTGAGCCATAGAGTAAGTTTATTTTCAGACCTGAATGGTGACTAAGGACCATAATGTCAGGGGCTCCACCAATTTCTATCCATCCAGTAAACCTGAACCTTTTATTTTTTATGATTTCGAGTTTTGTTCCACATTTATCTCCTACTCTATCCATGGCCTTCTAAGGTGATCCCTGTCACAGCAGGTGATAGTGGTAACAGGGCACTATCTGGTTCTTTTGGTCTCAAATTTGTGGAGACTGATGTTTGTGTAATTTAGTAGTCCACTGGACTATTTCTCTTTATGTGTTGTCTATTTTCATCACATTTCTTTCCTCTGGACAGGGAGAATCCAATAATTCCACTTTAAGTAGTGGATCCTGAGTTTTTAAGAACCCAGTTGCAACTCACCAAAGTGACTATGTTTTGCCAATTGACCTTAGTGTCCCATGAGACCATGACACTGAGCCCCTAGGCCCAGCAATTCATTTCCTCAAGCTGTTTTGTGATATCAAAAACACTGTCATAAATTTGCACCCAACTACATTCATGAATATTTTTTGCATCAAAGGTAAATGCACGTATGTCTAGTGTCAAATCTATAGATATTTGTTGGTATATAGTCCCACTCTCCCTTCCACACCCTTTAGGCCTGTGTGTCTATGCATGATTCTACCATAGGTTACTATTATTGAATAATTGTATATAACAATATTTACCTCTGTTTCCTTTAACTCCTGCCAGTGTTTTACCTTGCTTCCCTGTGTGTTTTTTTTCTTGTTGTTGTTGTTGTTGTTGTTTGGATGACATCCCTCTTATTGTATATTGCCTTCCCCATCCCCTTAGTTTACACAAAGTTTTACTAAAGGTAACACAGAAATGGCTGCAAGCATACATTGACAGAGAACTTCCAGAAGTTCAAGTCGGATTCAGGAGAGGACATGGAATGAGGGATATCGTTGCTGATGTCAAATGGATCATGGCTGAAAACAGAGAATACCAGAAAGATGTTTACCTGTGCTTTAT
>NW_006409054.1:123799-139330 GCF_000296735.1 Chrysochloris asiatica | reverse complement strand
AGAAAAGATTGAAGTTGTCAAGAACTTTATTCTTCTTGTATCTACCATCAGCACTCATGAAAGCTGCAGTCAAGAAAATAATGACATATTGCACTAGGCAAATCTGCTGCACAAGACCTTTTTAAAGTGTTGAAGAGCAAAGATGTCAGCTTGAGGATTAAGGTGCATCTGACCTAAGCCATGGTATTTTCACTAACCTCATATGCATGTGAAAGCTGGAGAGTGCATAAGGAAGACTGTAGAAAAACTGATGCTTTTGAGTTATGGTATTGGAGGAGGCTATTGAAAGTGCCATAGGCTGCCAAAAGAACCAACAGATCTGTGTTGGAAGAAGAGCAGCCAAAATGCTTCTTGGAGGCAAAAATGGCCAGGCTTCGTCTCTCATACTTCGGACATAATGTCAGGAGGGACCAGTTACTGAAGTAGGATTTCATGTTTGGTAAGGAGGAGGGTCAGAGAAATAGAGGAAGACCCCAGCAAGATGATTGGCAATACGGCAACATCAATGGGCTCAAGCATGGCAACAATCGTGAGGTTGACCCAGGACTGGGCAGTGTTTCATTCTGTTGTGCGTAGCGTCACTATGAGTAGGTACCAACTCGATGGCACCTAACAACAACAACTCTCTAGTCAATTATTTATCTTTCCATCCCTCCCAACTCTGGTTGTTGTTGTTGTTAAGTCTTCATCAATGAAGATTTCTTTTAGTATGAAAACATTTTCCTGGCTTTGTATAATAGTGGTTTCATACAATATTTGTTCTTTTGTAATTGGCTAATTTAACTCAAACCCACCAGTCACTCCTTGGAAACCCTATGCAGGGTTGCTAAGAGTCAGAACCAACTCAATGGCACATAACAACACCAACAATTTAACTCTGCAGAATGTCCTCCAGGTTCATCCATGTTGTAAGATGTTACGCAAATTTAGTATTCCATTGTATGTATGTTTACCTTACTTTATCTATTCTTCCATTGATGGCTGTTTCCATCTCTTTTTTTTTTTTAATAGTGTTTTTTTGTTTCATTTATTTCTGCCCTTATTTTTATTATTTTCTTCTGATGAGCGTAGACTTATTTTGCTGCTCTTTTTTTTATTTTTAAAGATGCCAGGTTAGGGTGTTAATTTGGGTTCTTTCTTCTTTTTATTGTTACTATTATCATTTATTAAGGGGAGGAGCCAGCACTATTTGAGCACTATGCCAATGTCATGTCTTCTGTTGGAATGTTATGCATGTATCCTCTAATCATTACTGTGAACCCAAACACAAGTGAATGACTCTAATACTTTATATACTGCTCCCTTATCCATGCTACTTTCATGAGAGTCTTTAATTGAACACTCCTTATTTAGATTGGTTTGGGCTGTACCTTAATATAAAGAAAACAAAAATACTCACCACTGGACTAATAAACAGCATCATGACAAATAAAGATTGACGTTGTCAAAGATTTAATTTTGCTTTGATACACTATCAACAGTCAAGGAAACAACAGTCACAAAATCAAATGATGTATTGCACTAGGCAATTCTGTTTCACAAGACCTCTTTAAAATGTTCAAGAACAAAGATGTCAGTTTGAGGACTAAGGTGTGCTTGACCCAAGCCATGGTATTTTCCATCACCTCACATGCATGTGAATGTTGAACAATCAACAATAAATAGAAGAATTGATGCATTTGAGTTATAGTGTTGGAGAAGAATATTAATAGTACCATGAACTAACAGAAGAACAAACCAATCTGTTTTCAAAGAAGTACAGCCAGAATGTTCCTTAGAAGTCAGGATGGCAAGACTTCATCTTTGAAGGAAGATGTAAGACTTCATCTCTCATACTTCAGATATGCTGTCAGGAGGGACCAGTCCTTGGGGAAGGACATCATGCTTGATAAAATGAAGGATCAGTAAAAAAGAGTAAGACCCCCAACAAGATGGATTGGCAGAGTGGTGGTAGCAATGGACTCTAGTATAACAACAATTGTGAGGATGGCACAGGATCAGGCAGTGTTTCGTTCTGTTATGCACAGGATGGCTATGAATTGGAACTAACTCAACAGCGCCTAACAGCAACAACATTTAGCCACAGAAAAAATGCCCAACATATAGTAGGCACTCAATAAACAATTGTTCCGCTCCTTTCTAGATTCATTTCCAGCTCCTTTTCAGTTTCTTCATCAGTAAATTGACTATTCAGCATTGTCCAAATTCAGAAAAACTGTTGAATCCATTCAGAAATATGATAACTATTAATTATGACTTAAACAGGTCAATCTCTTGAATAGATGAAATGGTTTCACCATCTTTTCCTCTGCGTCTGTCTATTCCAAATTTAAATGTCTCACTAACTAATTACATCACTGAAGAGTAGATACTTCAAATTCAACTATTTTGGTTGCTCCCTTGTATCTGCCCAGTACACATTTTAAATGAGTTTGTCCAAAATTATCTTCATTGGACTTCTGTGAGGTGGTTATCATTATTAGTCTTACCTTACAGATGAGGAAACCAATCCCTCAGCCACACACCCAGTAACAGCTCTCTCAATTTATGCTGTCATTCAGTTTGTCCTAAATGACGCACTGCACTTGATATCTGCCCAGAAGTCCATTCTGATGATATTATAATCCTGGGAAAACCCAAAACTTTCTTTAATGAATCACAGATTGTTCCCTAAAAGTGTCCATTGTTTTCAATACCTACTGAAAAGTAATAATACTTGGAAAATCCATTTTAACCCAGAAGTAACTAGGAAGATAAGAGTTAATATGAGGTTTTGGTACATACATTATATACACCCAAACCTATAGACCCCTGCTATCACCACTTCCTGAAAACAGAAAGAAATTTAGGAAATTTATTTCAATAAAACAAAACTTTATTGAATATCTACTAAGTGGCAAGAACTGATCTACATCAATTTTGTAGCTTCATTTTGTTCCTTCAGCTGAAATGAAACCCCTGGTTCTCATCGTCTGAACACATGAGGGAGGAAGGCTAGCACTTAAGAGGAAAAGATTTCCAAAAACAATGTCAATCCATGAAAAGTATCTGAGAAATGGACAGAAAATTAATAAAGTTTGCTTTATACTCAACTAGCTGTGAACTATGCATTGACAACTTAGATTTTTGTGAAGGACACTGTGGGGCTGGTCTGAAGGACATCACAAAGCAGACTTCAATGTCCTGCTCCAGCTCATTGCACCGTATCACCACCTTGACAATAACTACTGTTCACTAATGATGCATGTTTCTGAAAATATAAATGATCTGAGTATAAGGTTAATAATTTACTTTCCTTTCTAAAAGATATACATTGCCTCTTATCTTTTAGCTGTTTTGAGTGCTTTCAAAATAGTTTCAAAGAAAAACCTGGATCATAAACCAATCATTAGTGTAACATCCATTGTGACTTTAACATGTGAGAGATGGCAAAAAGGATTCAACTTTTTTTCTCAAAGGTACAGTCTGATGAAAATATATATAAAGCTGAATTTATCTTGATACTCCTAAAATGAAAAGTTTATTTGGTTTATTGTCTTAGTTGTGTAGTGCTGCTATAATAGAAATAACAAAAGTAGATGACTTTAAGAACGAGAAATTTATTCTCTTATAGCTCAGGAAGCTGGAAGTCCAAATTTAGAGTTCTGGCTCATAAGAATGCTTTCTCTTTGTCAGCTTTGGGGAAAGGTCCTTGTCTCCTTTCAGCATCAATAAGCCCAGTATTCCCTGGAGCTCACCATATGTCTTAGCATCAGTTTTCTGCTGGATCTAGGAGCTTCACAGTACAGGAACCCACGTCCAAATGATGCACTCCACTCCTGGCTCTTCTATCTTGGTGGTAGTAGGGTCTCTCTAAACTCTGCTCACTTTTCTCTCCTTTTCTATCTCAAAAGAAATTGACTCAAGATACAACCTATTCCTGTATATTGCATCTGGCCTCATTAACATCATAGAAGTGAGAAGTCACAGGATAGTTACAGCTGGTAAGAACTGATCATATAAGATCACATCATGGAGGGAATTACATCATATTAGATCTCATCAGGGAAGTGATAACTACATCTAAACAGCTAAATCACTAAGAATCCTAGTACCACCAAGTTGACATAAAACCTTAACTATAAAAGTTATCTTCTTCTGAAGGGGAAATTTTCAATAATTGTTTCCTGACTGTTCATTTTCTGAGGGTAAAAAGAAAAAAACACATGTATAACTTGATTTTTTTTTTTTTTTTTTAATTTGTGTCAGTTTTCGGTCCAGCCTGACCCTGGCTGAGGGCTTGGCTCCCACTGGCAGCTGCTGACAAACCCCCGCAGGCACAGCAGGGCTTATCTTCTCTGCACATGTCCACCTGCACCTCTGGTGAGGAGTTCCTCCTTCACAGTGTCACCTCCATAACTGAATAGCCAACCACAGGCAGCTCTGGGAACTCCTTATGCTCCTTCCTCACCCACTCCCTTGGGTCAAAGTCTGCCCCAGCCCCACCCAGAGGTCAGCTTCAGAGTCCTCCTGACCCATGACACCTGCCCCACCACCCTCTGAATGGGGTCAACCCTGCTTCCATATCTGAGATCTGAAAGGAGGTAAGGACAGGCCACTCATAGCCAATCCCTGAGATACATGGAGGTAAAGAAGTGAGGTAGGAGGGAAAATAACGCTTCATGTTGAAGTTTTAATTACACGTGTTTTGACTAATAAATAAGAAATGAAAAAAAATGGAAAGATAAAGCAAGAGGACAGAGAGAAAAATGTCACAAAAAGGAAAGAGAATGGAAGAAAGGAAAGAACAGAGAAAAAATGGGGTACCTTGGCATTGTCCTGGAACATTTGAGGCTGAGTGGCCATAATGGACACATATAACAAGCGGTCCCAGTCAGCAGTCTCCAAGGTGTCCGGTGCATGGCTGCAGACAGTAAGTGCGCATCCTTGGATATTGCCCAGGAGTGATCCAGTCAGTGATCTGTGAAGCACATACTGACTCCCCAGTACTATGTAGGTCCTCCCTAGGGGGAGGGATTTGAGGACCAAGTTGTGGGGAAAGGTTGAAGGACTTGCCCTTTGATTCTCTATCCCTGAAAGAACAAGAGAAAGTAAGGACTGGACCCCTAAAATAGGGGAGAAGGCCTGTCCAACCCTGACAGGCAGTGCTAACGGTCCCCAGGATACCAGGTAGTTTTACCTCTTATTTCATAAAAACCTATCTCCAGAGCCAGAGCTGAAGGCATGAGGTCAGAACCTCTGCTCTCTAATGACCATGGTCAAGTACTCAGGTCCACTGTTCATCACGTGCCATTTTCTCTGAACATCACATCTTATTTCAATGAATGTCTATAATCCTGTGAAGCAGTTCCTTCTTTTCCACATGCTACTGTTGAGACAACAGAGGTCCAACAATATGAGGAAACATGCCCAGGGTCTCCCAACTATGTGACAGGGCCCTAAACAGGAGCCAGGTCAGCTCCACAATTCAACCATCTTCAAACCTGGGTTACCAGAGTAAGATCACAAGCTCTAAGATGCTCCAGAGGATCTTAGGTGGGGTATAAAAACATTATCACTTGGATTTATATGGTTTTTCATCCTATATATTTTAATGTATTATATGTGTTCATTTTTGTATTCTGTATCACATCAGATCATATTTAGGAGCTGTATGTGCAAAATATAATACTGAAAGTAGTATATGATATTACTAGAGTTTGAAGACCTTGCTCCATATCTTCTCTCCAGAAATCATCTCTAAAGCAACAGCTCTCAGGGAAGAAAGCAGGCCAGAGTAATCCAAGGACAATAAAAGCCCAGAAAACTCATCAGGCTTCCTGCAGCCTCTGCTGCCACCATGTGACCACTACTGGGAAAACAGAGAGAAGGGGTCCCTGTCAGAAGACTGAGAGAGGAGAGGGTTGGACAAGGCAGGAAATTAGTCTTAGAATGTAGAATGGAGTTTAAAACACCAGACTCAAATACTACATGCTGTAGGATTCCAAATATAGGAAGTTAAAGAACAGCCAAAATGAATCCTCAGGCTCCCTGTAGGACCTCTAAGGTGCTGTCCCTCCCAGTCAATCAGAACAGAGAGTAATCTCTGAGACATGTTGTCATTGAGTTGATTCCAACTCATGGACAGCCTGTATAATACAGAGTGAGCTGCTCCATGGGCTTTCTTGGTGTAATCTTTACAAAGCAGATTGCCAGTTGTTTTTCCTTCCACATTGTCCACAGTGGGTATACCAGCAAGGTGAAAGAGAGGGGAGGAGGTTGTAGACTTAAAGGAGGGGTGCATACAAGGAAGAGATGTGAAAGAGTGGACAATGAGTCTGGAGACAGTGCCCCAAAAGTGTGACAGGGAGGTAGAGTGAGAGTAAGAAGAGGAGAGAGTGCAGGGGATTGTAAGGAGGAGAAGGAGAGAAGGTAGTGAGGGGCAGACTGTGGAGAAAAGCCTCTTAGTAGTCAACCACATGCTGTTTGCACCACCCAGGAATCCTTGAGACTTCTTCATCACTGTGAGATGGAGACAAAGGCTCAGTAGATGATGCACTCTCAGATGTAAATCCCAGGTGACCAGGTCTCCCAGGTCCACTGACCTTCAGTCCTGACCTGGAGCTGTTATTTACCACCTAGCATCTCTCCTTAGCCCTTTCTCCTCACAGTTCCTCCCATTTGAGGATTCTCTCCTCAGTTGTCTCCTCACAGCCTTCTCTCCTCTTCCTCATCTTCCCCTCATCCCATCTCCCCTCCCTTCTCACTTCATATCCTCTAACCTCTTCCTTTTATCCTCCCCTCTTTTTACTTTAATACTCCTTTCCTTCTCACCTTATTGGGCTTTGATGTAAGAAGAAAAGTAAGAACACTTAGTAGTTATGAAATGCAAGCATTTATCATCATTTTGCAGATGAGGAAATTGAGGTTTGGATAGTCCAAAACATTCACTAACGCTGGCACAGATGATAAGTAGACAATGCAGCATGTAAATCACACAGGCCCAACTCTAAAGCCCCAGCTCCTTTGAGAACTAAAATGTTCAAGCACAGTCTCAGGCAAGGGTGGGACATCTTCCCAGGTGGGAAGTTTGATCTACAAGTTATTGTTGTTGTTTTCATTAGGAAGGGATGATAAGTTGAGCAAATAATAATAAACACTTTTCAAATTTATTTTACATTTAAAAGAGATATTTTATTAGAGAATAATTACTTCTCATGGATTCCCAATATGAAATTTTAAAGAGATTTCAAACTTGGGCAGGGTGAATTAGGCATGTATTTGTGCAACAGATAAATGGTTTCAAACCATCCTTCCACAACCCTCTCCTCTCCTCAGCAGATTCAATAATCCATTGCAATGGCCACACAGAACTCACACACCATGCTAACTGTTACAGGATTTATTATGGAAGTTAACAGGTTACAATGCAGGATCAAAAAATGCTCAGAGGGCACAGTTGTTTCAGTGAGGACAGCATTTCCCCAGCTGTGCCCACAGGAAGGCCTCTCTCTGCCTGGCCAGTTACAAAGCTCTTTTAGGGCTACTGATAAATGACCACTGGACACACCACTCCACCATAGCCTTCAGCTCGAAGTCACTCAACTCTAGCTCCATGGATCATAAAACCTAGGCCCCCACTCTACAAATGAGCCTCCTGCCCACTGCTCTGTGGATGCCCACTGCTCTGTCTCCTGCTCTGGATCTTGACTCTGCTGCTCCTCTGCCACTCCTCTGATGTCACAATTTTCTGTCCTGGGCTGAAGAGGGTCAATGTGCAGCGATCTCAGGATCCAAATGACACTCTCCACCCTTGGTTCTTCTTCTTTGATGGTAGTGAGACGCCCCCCTCCTGCTTCTGAGATGGTTCATTGTCTACACATCAGAGCTTCAGGTTTATACAATCACAGTTAATCCTGTTAAGCACTCACAACTGAATCAGAGCATCCAATCAGCATCTTCTCCAACTTCTTATCCAGACCCATGAGACCAAAATGTTGTTTGGTGCAAGTTTACAATGACTATGGTTAGAAGAGACATTAAATGACTCACTACACCTGCAACTTGGTTTCCAGTGTTTAATAGATGAATGTGTGAGTTTGTGTAGAAGGTAACTGAGCAAATTAGAATGCAAGTCCAAAGAAAAGTTGATGAGAGCCTGAACTAATGCATGGCCAGAGGACTGGAGAAATTAAGACATAAGAATTAGGGAGGAGCCATGATTCTTCAATTCCCAGGGTCCCCTCCAGGAGTACTGGAGTCATACTTTAGCCCACACAGACATGGGCCACCCTTTCATCCCCCATTTCTAATAATAAAAATGTATACTATCATTTGCTCCCACTTGACTCATACTTTCTGGGTCTCCACTGAGGAAAACTTGAAGGTGAAGGGAGAAATGACAGAGTGTGTGGATTATGTAGAAGTGATAACTGAGAAGAAGGTTTGGTGAGGACTCCCAGGTTTCTAGCATGGGTACCACTGTATCTGGTGAGAACACTGACCAAGAGAGAATTCACAGGGAGAAGCAGTTATACAGATGTGGCAGCTGGCAGTGTGTTCTGTTCTGAACAATTTTGCTTTGAATTCCCTGTGGTATAAAGAAGTGATTTTAAGTTTTAAAATATGATTTTGAAAATATTTATCAATTAAGTGGTTTAACTTCTATCCTCTCTTTTTAATGAAATAAACAATGTGGTACTTATTAGCCTGTGGCTCAGGAAAGGATTGAGCAGGTGTAGAGGAAACAGGCTGTGTCCAACCAAACCTTTTTCTTACCTCTAGCTCCTTTCTGTTTCCTAATTCACTCTTATGGAGCTTCTGATGAGGTGGCCTTGGAAGTCCAGATTCCTAGCATGTCGCCATCTTTATTTACCATAACCATAAGAAACCCTATCTCTCACTGGAAGCCTAGAAAATTAAATCCATACCATAAGCCACCTAAGACCATTTTCTGTATGTAAGTCTCCAAATAATCCTTTACCATAATCCTGGGGTTGTCAGCCTCTTTCTTCAGTCTCAAGGCCACTTCTATATTTTGAGACAAATATCAAGTGATGTATCCATGCTCCAATAATTGATGAGTGGAAGTGAAGTTACTGCCAGGGAAAATCCCAGGTTGGTCAACAATTTCCAGGTAGGGAGATTTGACCCACAATGTTTAATGCTTGTGAACCACTGTGTATGGGGATATCTCGAAAATATCGAGCCGCATAGTATGGTTGTAGGAAAGCACACAGCTTCATAAATGTGGGAAAGTAGAAGAATTGTGAGCTGGGGATACCTGCTGTTCTGGGTAGTTCAACTGGCCACCAAGGCCTAGATAGTCATTGAAGAGCATGTTATGAGTCCTGCAGGAGGAGCTACAGTTGGAAAGAGATGTACAAAAGATGTGTGTGACCATGAGGGTCATTTTGAACAGGTCCCTTTGTGAGCAGGATGAGCAGCTAGAGAACCTCACTTGCAGGTTTGGAAAAAATAGAGGTAGAGGAACAGGTGCTTGGGGATGGCAAGTACCCCAGCTAGAGTGAGGAGTATAGAGATCCCAGCCTCTGTCCACCAACTGCTGCATTGCCACCACCTCCCCTCCATACACAGGAATAACCGGGCATTGTATTCACATCTGAGGAGCCTTTCTAAAGTATTGAAGGGCAGTGTGCACAGTAGTTCTCAAAATGTGGACTTCCACATCTCTGATGGTACATGAGATGATAAATTTATGTAGAACCAAGATAAACATCTTGATCATAACACGATTATGACAATATTCCTCCACCTCCATTGGAAAGAACCATGTGATTAACCAGAGGATAGAAATAATGGGAAAGAGAGGGAGGAAAGAAGAGGGACCCCATGGGAGTAAGAGATAAATGAGGGAATCCACAGTGAGAAATATCTGAGACAGAGATTCTTCCCCCAGAAGGCATGGAAGGAAGACGTGCAGGAAGTTCTAATGAGAGGAAACCAAAACCATTTTGGCAGGAGGGCTCCTGGGCATAAACACTGGATCTCTCAAATTTCCCCTGACTTTCCCTTTGTGGATCCCCTCTCCCTCTGGCTAAGGAACTCTGCCCACCCTCAAATGTACTCCCTACTGAGACCAGAGAGACAGTCAGAAAGGTGATAGGGAACAATCAAAAAGACCTAGAAAATGAGTCAATGAAAATGGCAGTCAAGGGCTTTTTAATTCGTTGGAAGGGGGAAGACATGTAGTTATATAGATGGGCATGTGAATCAGTGGAAGGGGGAGGACATGTAGTTATATAGATGGGCATGTGAGTCAAGTGGGACAGATCCATGGGTTGAAGAAGCTTATCTCCTCAGTGCATTGGCTTGATTTTGTTATTGTTGTTGTTGTTGTTGTTCAGTGTTGTCAAGTCAGTTCTGACCCATAGTGATCCTGTTTAGGGTTTCCAAGGAGCAACTGCAGACCTTGCAGTTCAAAACGACTTTGCAGTCCAGCATATCAACCTGCAGCATCACACCAGAACTTGGCTTATAGGGGTGGGAAATTTAAACACTATCAAAACTGGGGGCGCTATAGAGGCACAAAGTGGATGGCTTATAAACTGTCATGAATGTGCTAGTTTCAGAATGAGGGTGGTAATGTAAAATCCCCACTGAATAGTTTTCCTCTTTTCCAGATGGATCTGATAAAAGAGGATGGGGAATGATGGTGATAGGATTTTATGGTGTAATTGTTATCAAGATTAATCACCATAGCCACAACTATAATTGTAGAAACTGTGTAACTAAAAGGGGAGAGTAGTTAATCTTCCATTTCAGGAACAGATGAGTCCAGGACCATCAGGAAGGAAGAGTATGAGTGGAGAGTGAGATCCTACCCAGAAAAGCAATGATAACACCAACAACAAGGTAACTTATATTAACACATGGTGATATTCGTGTTTTTGTTGCTTTGTGCCATCCGGTCAATTCCTACTTATAACAATGCTATAGGACAGAGTACACCTGCCCACATAGTTTTCTAGGCTCTAATCTTTATAGCAGAAGACTGCCAGGTCTTTCCTCACACAGAGCTGTGGTGGGGTCAAACCAACAACCTTTCAGTTAGCAGTCAAGCATTTACCCATAGCATCACCAGAACACCTTATATTAACACAAAGAGAATATGTTTTTGTTGTTGTTAAGTGTTGTCAATTCAGACCCATAGTGACCCGATATAGGGTTTCTGAGAAGGAGCTGGTGAGCTTGAACCACCGGCCTTGTGGTGGTTCAAATCAACTTTGTAGTCCAGCACATTAACCCACAGCACCACACCAGGACTTCATAGAGAATATAGAGAGTGCTTATAACTCAACAAGGACCCCAATGAATATATTTCCCATGATACTTTAGGGGAGTGAACTAGAACAACAACAACAACAAGTCCAAGTCCAGAAAGGAGACAGAAACCATACCAGTCAATTGAAAAGAGAAATTTTTAATATAAAAAATGTCAACTAACAGCATAATATCCATCCATTTAGAGGGCACATAGACCATTCCATAAGACAGAGCAAATCCAAGGACACAAAGCAAGCCCCAATAAAATTTAAAAGAAGCAAATCATTAAAGATATCTTTTCTTACCACAGTGGGATGAAACTAGAATTTAATAATCAAAAGAAAACTAGAATATATAAATACGTGGGGGTTTAACAGCATACCACTAAACATCCAATGAATTTTAAAAAGTGTTTACTACTAAGAGGTCCAACCCACCATTTCCTAGGAAAATTCTGAACATGGACATTTCTGATCAAATTGCCCAGACCCTTCAAAATAGAGATAGGGCCCCACACTCAGAACAAAGTCAATTTGGATAAAGGAAACTATGCTACAGAGGATTCAACCCCTCTTGTTTCATATACAAACAACATAAAATGCTCAGAATATTTTTCATAACCAAAGTAAAACAACATTCCACAGTCAATTTCTACCAACACTGAACTAGCTCAAATAAAAGTCATCTTTTTTCTTCTTTCTACAGGAGCACAAGACCTAAACTGGCAATTCTTACAGTCACACATATCCAAAAGCACAAAACACATGGTTCCCAGTGCCATCCAGCACTCACCTCAAAGTCTTTCACCTTAAGGAATCTGAAGCTCCAAGACAAGCCACAGTGAAAGTAACACAAAGATAGGTCCTTATGGGGACACAGCCCTGGGGCCAGAGGGGAGTAATGGAGATTCAACCCCTGGGAGAACACCATCACCACCTGAGCCAGATCTGAACCCCTCCTCTGGAGGGCTCATGGACTCATCCAAAGAAGATGGAAATGTGTTAAGAAGCACAGGTGTACCCTTGGGCCCACCTTCCATGGAACAGATAGTGAGGGATGGGGTTCCTGAATAAATCATTAGATATGGAAAGAGGGTCCCAGAGAAGGAAATCTGAGAGAATGAGAAAATATGAGACCCATCAGTCATGTTGTAGAAGGAGACATCCCCACCATCATAGTCCAGGAAAACCCCCACCTGGCAGGGAAATTGTCTAAGAGTTAGGCTTGTATCAGGGGTAGCACAGGCACAAAATCCACCTATAAAATGTCCCACAACCCAAAACCCCTTTTCTGGGCACAGTCTGAGGCACCCACCCCTATACACATCTTCCCTACAAACCCCCACAGCCCAGCTGCTTGTGACTCCATCTCTGACTTTCACTTTCCAGTAACATCGCCCTGACGTGATGCCCTTGGTGCCCAACACAAGGCATCTGTCATCATTCAGGTTCTCACAGTTGTCCTTCCAGGTCACACTCATGTTTTCCTGAGAGAGGGCAAGGTCAGGATGGGCAGACTGTGGATCCAGAGTGACAGACCCTGTAAAGAGAGTTAGCAAATCATGCCAGCCCCTCCCCTGCATTATAATAAGGACAAAAACCACCTTCCCTCAGACCTACTTAGTGCCATGATGAGAGGGCTAAGCACCTGAACTGAGAGCTAGTGATTCCAGTCCACAGCCCTCCATGCAGGATATTGAACCGAAAGACTGATTTGGGGGTTAGATCTATCACAGTGCCCAGTTTGGAACAGTTTGGACTCCCAGGCCTCAGCAATATCTAGTTAGCAACCAACATCTGTCACACTCTCTAGCCTCAGCACATGACTACCACCTCCACAACCCACCCACTGTTACCAATGGTGTCTGCATCTGTGTCACCACAGAGAACCGAAGAAGAGACCAGAAGCTCCCAGACAAGAGGAGCTCCCAGAAAGAATTTCCAAGTCACTCACAAGTCTGGAATTGCTCCTTCCGCCAGTCTACAAGAGAACCACGATTTCATATCAGAATATTACAGATTTTACACATCAGTATCAACACCTTTTCTTACAAAACACAGTGATGCAGGAGTCCTAGGGGGAAACGTTTTGAAAACATAGAACTGATGTATTTATTTTTTTCTTTCTCTCACACACCTAAAAAATTCACTTTCCCACAAATCCTCACAGCCTTCCCAAGAAGGCTACCCCATGAAGCTAAATACACAAGGATTGAGAGGCTCTAGTAGGATAGTGGTTATGAATTGGGCTGCGAACCACAAGGTCAGCAGTTCGAAACTACTAGCTGTTCTGTGGGAGAATGATAAGGCTTTCTGCTCCTGTAAAGATTTATAGCCTTGGAAACTCTGTACAGGGTCACTATGAGTCAGAAAGGACTCCATGGCACTTAACAACATACATAGTATGCTTTCTCAATCCCTAGCCAGGCAACTATGTTAATACCTAAGTTTTGTTGAAAAAGAATTGAGGAAATCAGAATTTCCAAGGCTACTGTTTACTTTTCAACAGTTGATTGAACTAAACTTCAAGGACGGCTATAAACAATGGATAGAGAGAAATACAAATGGCTGAACTGAATTTACAAAATAACTGTAAGCCATGTTGTTAAGTGCCATGAAGTAGGTTTGGACTCATAACAACTTGGTATAGGGTTTCCAAGGCTTTAAATCTTTTACAGAAGCAGAAAGTCTTATCTTTCCCCACACAGAGTGGTTGGTGGGGTCTAACGACTGATATTGTGATTCCTAGTCCAATGCTTATCCTATGGAGCCATTGCATAACCTGACTGTAAACCATAAGGGAAGAAAATTCAGGATGTGGCAGAAGCTGACCCAAATTAAAGGCAATAGAGCAATTTTGAGATAAGAACAAAGAGAAGTTCAAAGCATAAAGCACATTCACACACCAAGAGATCAGATACTAGTGACCTGTCTTACTCTCTTCATAGGCAGTGGGAGCAAATACATTCATATATCCACCGGAAAATTGAAAAATATTGAATCTAGTCATCTCCTTTATTCAAGATTAGCCCAGAGATAATGCAGGCTTCCAGGAGAAACCCCATTTTGACAAATAGAATACCAGTCCCAAAGATGCCTATATCCTAAGCCTCCATATCCATAGGACCTGTGACTATGTTACCATGCATGTTCCTCCCTCCCTATGATCACTAATTCAACAGACATGGTGGTTGTTGTTGTTGCTAAGTGTCATTGAGTTGAATCCAACTCATAGTGACCCTGTATAAAGTTTCCAAGGAGCAGCTGGTGGGTTTGAACGGCCAACCTTGCAATTAGTAGTCCAATGCTTGTCCTGGAGTAAAATCTGCTGAGTCTATTCAAGTGCAGATTTAAGAATAACTTAAAATTCCTCAATACCCCCTTAGACTTGAGACCATAAAAGGATGGTGGTTCATTATCAAGGATTTCTTAAAGAGGATCAATAATCCTCTTCATCAGTCTTTGTAATACTCCCGCATTCCTGTGAGAACATCTAGCAATCAGGATGGGAGATTTGTTCAAGATTTAAGAGCAATCTATTGTAATGACTACCCTCCATGTCTTATTAGCTAGAAACCTGGTGAAATAACAGTAGTGGATTTATGTAATGCATTCTTTAGCATCCTGGTACATCAATATTAGATTGCTTTTACTTGGAATAATCAGCAATTTACTTGTCATGTCCCAAGGTTTTAACAGTCCCACCATTATTATTTTCAGATTCTTCATGCAGACTTACAATACCTGTAACTCCCTAAGAAATCAATATAAATAATCCTTTACTTTGCTCTACAAATTGCACTGTTTGTATTTCTAATGGCATTTATTTTCATACCCATTACTCATAAGGAACATAAATCTTCTGTTCTGTAGTAAATTACTCTTCTAGACATAGTCTTTGTAACTCCAAATGGCTGAATGAAGCCATGCAAATAGGGTCTATGGAATTCTAATGTGAGAATTTGTTCATTCTGCCATCCTAATAGGTATAAATTAAGCCATCTCAGAAGCAAGAAAAGGAAATCCACTACCATCACGAAAAGAAAGTCAGGAGCAAAGTAAGTTCTTTGGACCCTGAGATCCTTACACACTGAGGATGTCAGTCCATCACTAAGTCAGAGCTTTGACAGGAGAGAAGTGGTGGAGAAGCAGCAGCAGCAGAGGTGGTAGCAGTAAGAGTACAAGGCAGAGTGGCAGCTGAAATGGAAGCAGAGATGATGATGTGGAGCGATGGAGCAGCTGGAGACTTTAGATCCAGAGAGGGAGA
>NW_006409054.1:112933-113944 GCF_000296735.1 Chrysochloris asiatica | reverse complement strand
GGTTGAATGTGAACCTGATGATGTGCCCTGTAAACTTTCACTCAATGCAAAATAAAAACATTTATTTAAAAAAAAAAAAAAAGGTAGAGTGGCAGGCTTGCTGGCATGGACTGAGAAAGCTGAGTGACTTCAAGCAAGAGGCTTACTTATCGAGTGAAGTACTTCAGGGAGCCAGTTTTAATAATCCATGAAGCTAGGGCTAAGCATCTTATGGTAGAGTAGTATGCCCTTTGGGTACTTATCAGCAGCACTAAAAGATCTTTGTAATGTTGCCCAACTAGGGCAAAGGCCAAGGGGCTGTGTGACTGAGAGGCCAAGGAGCAAAAAGAAGTGTATCTGGTCATGGCTCAGGAGAAGCATTTTTGACTGGAAGAATCATATTCTGAACATTTCTGATCCTGAATTTTAACCTAATAACTTCCCTAATAAATCCCATAATCATATTTTCTGTGAGTTCTGTGTGGTCATTGCAATTAATTATTGAACCCAACAGAAAAGCAGAGTGTCTTGGGAGGTTTGTGTCTGAATTGGCCTTGAGCTGATATTGAGTTTGATTTTCATTCGCATTTGTGAACTCAGAGGAAGTTAGAAGTGGCTCCCATACCGTTCTTGCAGCTTCTAAAGAAAAATTCCAGCTGGCCCTCTACTTCTTAATTATTTGAGTCACCTTCTTTCTGCCAAAGATGTCACATTAGACCCCAAATGGAAAACAGCAATTCTTAACTTCCCACCCCCTAAAACCATGAGGCAATTGAGAAGATGTTTAGGATAGTATAGCTATTCTTCAACAAAGATTCCAAATTTTTCATTAATGATTCTACCCTTATATAAATTATTAAAGAGAAAGGACCCCCTGATTCTGGGTATAAATGAGAATAATTCTATTGATCATTTTAAATTTGGTCTGCACTCTCTTCTCTGTTCTGGAATGCTAACACAAAAACATAATGATTAGCAAAGACCAGAAGGGTATTATAGTTTACAACTAGATCCAGTGGATTGTTCCCTACT
>NW_006409054.1:107723-112693 GCF_000296735.1 Chrysochloris asiatica | reverse complement strand
GCATGACTGTCTAAATCTAACTCCCAGGACTGATATACAAGAAACTCCTTTAGAGAACACTGACCTTGTTTTGGTTGTAGCTAGGTCATATCTTAAACATCCCCCAATCTCCTACAAATTTCACACTAACTATGCCATAATCTTCCCTACTAAAGTAACAAAAGTAGGACCCCTCCCTAAAGCCACCTTGGCCTACAAGCAGAGCTGTAGGCTCTGACTCAAGCCTGCATATTAGTAAAGGGTCTAATAACTCAATTCAAAACACTATCATCAAGTCAATTCTGACTCATAGCAAACCTATACAGGGTTTCTGAGACTCTTAAGTATTTACAGGAGCAGACAGCCTCATCTTTTTACTGCAAATCAGCTAGTGAGTTTGAACCGCCACTCTTGAAGTTAGCAGCCCCACACCTAACCCACAGCACCACCAATGTCAACATTTATTCACACAACTGATATGTCATTGGATTTATTCATGCTTTTGGACTATTATGAAAACAAAGGGGGGTCTTCAACATCAGCTGCACTGAAACTTAAAATAGCCAATTCATTCAGGAACTACTGAATGCATTGTTACTACCAAAAGCCTTGTTGTTGTGGTTGTTAGGAGCCATCAAGTTGGTACCAGGTCACAGTGACCCTAGCACAGCAGAACACAACACTTTCAGATCCTGCAACAATCTCACAGTCGTTGCTCTGCTTGAGCCCATTGCTGTTGCTACTGTGCCAATCCATCTCATTGTGGATCTTCTTCTTTTTCTCCAACTTTCCACTTTATGTAGTATGATGTCCTTTCTGAGGGGCTGGTCCCTCCTGATAATATGCCCAAAGTACGAGAGACAAAGTCTGGCCATCCTGTCTTCTAAGGAGCAGCCATTATTAAAATATAAACTAACCAAAAGGAGCTTACTTCTGCAGAATTAAAATATTGTACTAAGTATTTTCCATTCATCTACTACAACAGTGCTCATACCATTCTAAATCTTATGGAATGGTAGAGAGAACACACTCAGTTAAATTTTGTAGTTCTTTAGATCTTTCCTTAGTTTCACTGAATTCCAGGTCAATTCCCTTTGGAAAACATAAACTCACAATCTATGAAATTGTTATCAGGAAAACCCATGAACTTGCCTCATATTAAATTTATAGCTCCAAATAGTTAAATAACCATTGTTAACTTATTAGATCCTGTCAAGTTAGCTCCAACTTTTAGCAGTCCTATGCACAACAGAACAAAACATGCCTGCGCTACATCATCATACAGTTTGTATCCATTTTGATATTTGAATGGTGTATTTAACCCATTTACATTTAGTGTGACTTATTGATAGGTATGCATTGATTGCTATCATTTTGCTGTGTGCTTTTTCCTCATATTGCTACTTTCTTTGTTCCACATAAATTTTTACACTGAGTTCATTTTGTTTATGGGTTTTCTTTTCATTTTCTTCATTGCTGTTATTTTAAAGTTTACTAAATCTGATTTTCTTCTTTTTATTTTCATGTGAAAGTATATTGATTTTCATTGTGGTTGCCCTGTAATTTATTATGTCCCCCCATTTAAAAGTCTGTCTTATCTTGATATCTACTTGACTTCCTCACCATTTGGAAATACTATATCTACACTATTTCCTCTTTTTTGCTTTGTAGTTGACATCATTATAACTCAGTCTCTCTGGTTCCCTGTTTTCGTCTGATAGGTTTGCTTTATTTCAAATACTTCTATATATGGATTGAGTTCTGGATGGTGCTGTCATATATGGTAATGTCAGGTTGTTGCCTGCTATTGTTGGTTCTCAATCCAAAGAACACCTTTCAATAATTTTTGCAAAGTTGGTCTGATTATTTCAAATTCCTTTAATTTCTGTTTATCTGAAAATGTCCTAATTTTCACTGTCATATTTGAGGGATGGCTTTGCTAGGTATATGATTCTTGGTTGGAATTTTTTTTCCTCAAAGTTTCATATATGTCATCTCATTGCCTTATTGCCTACATGGTATCTGCAAAGGAGTCAGAGCTTAGTTTTATTGGTTCTCCTTGATATGTTATTTTTCATTTTTCCAAACTGCTCTCAAGAATTTTTCTTTGTCTTTGGTTTTGGACAGTTTGATTATGATATAACTTGATGATTTTCTTTTAAAGTCTGTCCTTTTTGGAGATTGTTTAGCTTCTTGAATTGTTATATTCATATCTTTCATGGTGTTAGAGAAGTTTTCTTTCAGCAACTCTTCAACAATATTCTCTGTCCTTTTTATCATCTCTTCCTATTCTGAAATTCTGATAACCCATAAGCTATTCCTCTTCATGGTATTTCACAAAAATCTCAGGCTTTTTTCCAATGTATTCAATCTTTTTTCAGATTGTTCTCCTAGCTTACTAGTAATGGTACATTTATCTCCCAAGTAACTAATTCAGACTTCCATTGACTTAAATATACTCCATTGTCCTTTTGATGTATTGTCCATTTCTGAGATCTTAGTATTAATCTTCTGGATCTCTATTTGCAAATTATGCCAAAATTTGCATTTATTTTGTCCATTTGTTATGATAGTATTTCCCAAATTCTTCTAACGTTTTTTCTGTGTTCTCCTTACTTTCCCCAATCTTCCTGTAGGGTACCCAAATATCATTGCTTTGAATTCTTTCTCAGGAAGTTCCAATGCCTTTTCTTCCTCAGAAAGATTTTCTGGCTCTGCATCTTGGTCATTTATTTGAGTCACTCCCTTGTTTCTTCGAGTGAGTTCAAATTTTCTGTTGTCTCCTAGACATTGTGGTGTCATTGTATTTGTATTTAAATGGTGAATGTATGTCGTTGTGTCATCAAGCTCTCACCAACTGTCTCCTACTGGGTGTCATTAGAGAATGGAAATGTGTGCACCGTTTTCTGTTTGTCATTTGTGCAGCTCAATTTAGGGTAAGTTTGACTGGCATTGATTTTTGTCTATCATTGATCAAGTAGTATAAGTGCTGTTATTGACTCTTATCCAGTGGGTGTAGCTGCAAAGGGTATGGTTGTGGCTGAGTTGTCTTGGCATGGTAGCTATCTCCTTTCAGGTGGAATAAGAGGAGAAAATACACAGAACAAACCCGTGCAAACAATAGCAAAAATAGAGCAAACAATATCAAAATATAACAAAGGAAAAAATAATGAAAAACAGGCATCAACAAGAAAAAAAAAAAAGAATACAACTGAAAAGAGAAAAGAGGGACAGGGAAATCGAGGTGTACAGCGGGAAAATAAAAGGAAGATAACAAATACTAAATGAACACAGAGAAGGAAGATGAAAAGAGAAAGAGACTAAAGAGTAACAAAGAAAAGTCAAGAGAAAAAGAAGAGGGTAGAAATGAGAAACATAAGAAAAGAACAAAAAAGCAGAGATAGAAAAGATAAAAATTAAGGAAAGGGAAAGAAAGAGAAAAAAGATAAACAAACAAAAGCACTGAAACAATGAAAGGAAAAATAAACAAAAAAACAATGCAATTGTTGGGCCCAAAGAAACTCTGAGGGGCTCCTGCTGGTCAAGGAACTCATGAGGTGAGTGGGAGAGGGATGTGATGAATGATTTTCCAGTACTAGTTGGAGTTCTTATATGCATAGGTATTTTCTATGATCAGGGTACACAATCTGGAAGTCTTTCATAGAAACCCTTCAGGTTACTAGTTTCATTGTCTATCAGAACCAGAGGGCAGTTGGGGGCAGAGTGGCTGATTATGAAGGTTCTGCTAGTCTAATAAGTTATTTGTCTTGCAAATTCTATAATACGTCATTTCTGTCACAAAGACCATATTTTCCAAATACTGATCCTTCTTCATTTCCAACTTTTGCATTCCAATCACCAGTAGTTATCAATGAATCTTGATTACAAGCTCAGTATCAAACTGCAGAATTGTGTAAAAAGCTTCAGTTTCCTCATTTTTGACATTAGTTGTCGTTGTTGTTAAGTACCGTGGAGTCAGTTCCAACTCATAGTGACCCTGCACAGGGTTTCCGAGGTTTCAAATCTTTATGGGAGCAGAAAGCCTCATCTTTCTCCTGTGGAACAGCTGGTAGTTTCGAACTGCTGACCTTGAGGTTAGCAGCCTGATTCATAACCACTACACTACCAGAGTTCATTTTGACATTAGTGGTTGGTGCGTAAATTTGAATAATAGTCAAATCGACTGGTCTTCCTTGAAGGCATATGTATTTTATTTTGTCACTGACAGTATTGTACTTCAGGATAGATAGATCTTGAAATGTTCTTTTGAAAATGAATGTAACATCATTCGCAAATAGTCTTGTTGTTATTGTTGTTGTTGAGTGTTGTAGAGTCGGTTCCAACTCAGAGCAATCCGGTATAGGGTTTCCAAGGAGCAACTGGTGAACTTGAACCACTGATCTTGCAATTCAAAGCAACTTTGAAGTCCAGTGCATTAACCCACAGCTCCACACCAGGACCATATGTTTGAGTCAAAATGGCCAATATCTGTTCATTCAGCTCACTAATGCCTAGGAATACTGGTCTTTATGCATTTTATTTCATTTTTTTATGACTTCCAATTACCTAGATTCACACTTTGTGCATTCCATGTTCTGATTATTAATGGATGTTGACAGCTATTTCTTCTAATTTTGAGTCATGCAAGCCAATACCGTATAACAAACTCACAGACAAGGGATGGTGGTTATTTATAGAAATAAGTAAATGGCATATCTCTTGCACATGTGATGTGTAAATGTGTCATGAAACTTTACCGTTTCTCTCACCTATATTGGCATTTCTATCTTTGTTGATTTGTTTTATGGAAGCAAGATCACATACAACAATCAGACTGACCCACATAACCCCGTAGAGCAATGTGAGCTTATTTTCTGTTTGTGTTTCCAAAGATATTTAGTGGATAACTAACTATAATTTTCTATGCTATAATTGCTGAGGATTACCAAAGAAGAAGAGAGAAGAAACAAGAAAAAGGAGGAGGAAAAAAA
>NW_006409054.1:103806-107293 GCF_000296735.1 Chrysochloris asiatica | reverse complement strand
GTTATTGTTATTAAATGCCATAGAGTTGGTTCTGACTTATAGCAACCCTGTATAGGGTTTCCAAGGAGCAGTTGGTGGGTTTGAATCTCCAACTTTTTGATCAGCAGTCCAGGACTACAGCACCATACCAGGACTCCATATAAATATTATTAGTGTTATTGTTGTTGTTGTTAAGTTCTGGCAAAAGGATTCTGACTCATAGCAATACTGTATAGGGTTTCTGAGGAACGACTGGTGAGTTTGAACTGCCAACTTTTCAGTTCAAACAACCTTGCAGTCCAGTGCATTAACCTGCAGCACCATACCAGGTCTCCATAAATATTATAGAGACACTTTAATAAATCTTAAGCAGAAGTAAAAATAAGACAAAACAAATCTAGATCACCCTGGTGAGGGAAACTATCAATATGATGCCATGATGAATTTCAAAGTTCTACCTCAACATGGTGGTCTGTTATCAAGAGAACAAAGGAATCTCCTACCACAACCAGGACTGAGTGGCAGCAACAAGGCATTGCAGATGCACACCTGATCTACATAAGCAGGGAGGGGATGGTTGTAAATAGGAAAGCTTACAGGCTCTGTCTGAGACTTCCACAGTATGAGGTCACAGCCAGGTGACCCTGCAGCCATCAAAGCCCTTGAAAGGGACTTCCTGTTCTTTTTGTGCTGTCTGGAGAACATGACACAAAACTGACTTTTCAAATATACTGCTTTTTACTTTAGCACTTTGGCAGTCAGAGTTCATGAGGAACTCAAGAAAAATTGACATCTGAACACTGAAACCTGGGCACAAGATGGAACTAAGCTCTGCCTGGCTGGAGTCATTCACAGGCAAAAAGCCTTCAGATTCTGAGATAATTTTATAAATAATGGATATCAGACATTTGTTCAGTACACACTATGAACCTATCATATGAAAAGATTGATTCCAATGTGATGGTGGTGTTAGTCCTTACAAAACAAAAGGATATGCAAATGCACATTAAAATACTGGAGGCTTCAATTCAGCCAGAAAGGGGTGCTATAGTAAGCACTGGACAGCCAAACACAAGGTCTGCAGTTCAAACCCATCAGCAGCTCCTCAGAAACCCTATGAGTCAGAACTGACTCCATGGCACTTAAAAACAACAAAGTGAAAAATGATAATCTCCTCATTATTCCTCATTATTTACAGTGAACCTAAAAGTTTACAAATAAACCCCTGGGGGAAACAGTTGTTGCTATTGCTAAAGTGCCATGGAGTCAGTTCTGACCCACAGCCACCCTGTATAGGGTCTCCTGGAGCGGTTGGTGAGCTTAAACCGCCAATATTCTGGATCAAACCAACTTTTCAGTCCAGTGCATTAGCACTCAGAGCCACATGACTACCTAAATGGATTCCTCACACGTTTGGCTCCCAGATCTCCCTGGTCTCCTGGCTCACCCTTCTCTGTCTCTCGTGACCCATTTCCCTGACACTGAGCAGAAACATCCTGAAGCAGGGAAATGGAATGTTACATAGACACAGAGTTCACACAATACTAACAGGTCCAGTAGATAGCCTTTGTCATACCCCTGTCCCCTCCCCCACCAGAGGGTTGACATGATCTCAAAATCAGAGACAAACTCAGTTAAATGCTTACTTTTTTAAATGGCTACAAATAAGCATAATCCTTACTGAAATCTTTCAAAGAGATGTCAAGATGTTGATTACATTTTGTATACCCAAATGACCTGCAAACTATCTGTCCACTCACCAAATCCAACCATGAAAACAGGTCTGTCTGTGGCCATTCTGGTCCATCTAATACCTCCACAAGGTGTCTCTCCCAAGTCTCATTCACTTTTGAGAGCTTCTCCACCTAGTCTTTGCTTCTATGATTTGCCTCCCATGTTTCCTTTGTAAACAATTCTAACTTTTTGCTTTTGCAATATTCACTCTTTACCCATAATGAGTTCAATCTCAGACTCTGACCTCATTAGGCAAATACAAAATTCTCCTAGGAGGGCAGACCATGGCTGTGAGCAATTATACATTACATTTTTGCTCCTGTTACAAATACACATATACAGAATTTTTTAATATTTTCACTTCAAACCAGGAATACATCTACAAAGACTTAGGGATATTTAGACCTCACATTTAGAAAACTGCTCTAAAGCAATGATTCCTTCAGCAACCAGCAGGCAGTCAGAGCATGAAGAACAGAAGATCAATGTGTAGACCAGGAAGAAATGGGAAAACCAAAACCAGAACCGAAAAGATAGGATTCTCCAGGTCAGAGGATCCAGAACCAAGGACTGGATTTAGGGACTCCTAAACTGGCTGGTGTCATTTCTGAATCTTGTGAAGACCTGCCATGCCTCATCTACACAGTCATCACCTGACTCTGATCCTTCCTGAAAACTGAGCTCTCTATTGTCACTGAGAGCAAAAACAACTACATTTCAGAGGGTACTGCTAACCCCAGTAGTGGTTTGCAAAAAAAAAAAAAAAAAAAAGGACCCATATAATAGGAGGAGCCACTGCAGTCTTAGGATAGAGGTTACAAAAGTGACAAGGAATTCAGGGATACCAGTGATATCCTGGTGAGGACCAGTGATAGAGGAGGACCCAGGCTAAAGGCAGACACCCATGGAGACGTGGGAAGTAAGGTCACAAATAGTTAAGAGTCACTTACCTGCATACAGCTGGACCTTTCTCCAGGCTGAAAGGGAACACACCCTAGTGAGACTACAGTCATACTCACCATGAATCCCCTCCCCCTGACTATGCAGAGGGAGACAGATGCTGGAAAAGAGATGATGAACAGTCGAACACAGAGCTGGGCAGGGACTGTAGGAAATTTCCATGACCACAGGTCAGGGAGCTAGAATTACACTTCAAGTTCAAGTAGCTTTACTGTGGGACTTTGGGCAAGTCACTTACCTGTTCTGTTCCTCAATAACCTCAAAAACTCCTGTTCTGCCTGCATTCCACTAGTAATCAATAGTACATGTGAAGTCCTTTTCACCAGTATAAATTGCTCTATAATTGTTAAGAAAGCACTGTCATATCTCATCACTTTCTGGAAAATATGTATGTGGAAAAAATACCCGAAGGAGGAATGAAAATG
Organism: Chrysochloris asiatica; assembly: GCF_000296735.1. NCBI lineage: Eukaryota > Metazoa > Chordata > Mammalia > Afrosoricida > Chrysochloridae > Chrysochloris > Chrysochloris asiatica. The sequence continues at coordinate 104,195 of NW_006409054.1, read as the reverse complement.
GACAAAGACATATAACCAGCATCAGGTAAAATTAGCCAGCCCATCTCAGCTAGATCTATTGTATCTTGATCCTGGGGAGCTCTCAGCTCATGTTACCACATCCCAGTCCTCTCCCCCATCACTTTTCCATCAGTGCCTTCAGGAGCTGGGAGAACTCACTCTCACAGAGAGGAGGATTCTTGTTGCTAAGTGCCATTGGGACTTCACTTTAAGAGGTCAGTAAGTCACAGCCTTAGACATAATGACCCCATTTCTTTACACAGCTCTTTTCATGAAACCCCTTTTAGCTTCCAGGTGCAGACTGAGTGCCAGCTGCACTGAAGGTTCAATACTAACAATATGGGACACAGGCCAGTGCTAGAATGAGAGGACCCAGGATGCATGACAGA